>NC_083223.1:281946830-282068837 GCF_032191835.1 Heteronotia binoei
GAAAGCAACTTAAAACGCATTCTCCAAGCTGCTGGGAGAGTGATTTGAAGAGACAATCCCAGGGGCTTCAAGAGTCACACAAGGTGTGTGAAAGAGCCACCTGTGGTTCGGGAGCCGCAGTTTGGCCACCCCCTGGCCTGCTCTGTTTTGCCTCCAGGGCTTAATTCATAGCAGCCCCCCCACACACACACACACACACATCATACGGTTCCATGCATAGTTAACTTTTGGAATTCACAGTTGCAAAACGTGTTGACGGAAAGGAATGCAGCTTGTTCTTAGGGACCTCGGATTCTTATCTGACTCCGGATGCTAATTTTGTGCCCCCAGGCGTTTCTCTCCTGCTCTGTTCAAGGGGATTACATTTTCCACTGTTCCTTTGCATCCTTTAACAGGGGTGGCCAGCGGTAGCTCTCCAGATGTTCTTTTGCCTACCACTCCCATCAGCCCCAGCCAGCATGGCCATGCTGGCTGGGGCTGATGGGAGTTGTAGGCAGGAAAACATCTGGAGAGCTACCGTTGGCCACCCCCTGCTTTACAAGCATTCTTTTCAACACCCCTTCCCCCTTCGGTCTGAGATCTGCAGATTCCAGGATCTTCTTTCCTGTTTGCATGTGGCAAAGAGAGCTTTGGGCTTTCTTCCTGCTGCCGCAAATGCTGTTGGTCTTGAAGGTGCTACTGGGCGCGCGTAACACATATCAGAAAAATTTGTAAGAAAAATTAAAATGTATTCTTTTTTTTCTAACAGCAAACTAGAATTCTGTTTATAACGCATAGAATTATGTTTATAACATGCGCTACGTGTTAAAAAGTAAACTCGGCGGACAAGAACATCACGAGGCAATACATCTTTTGTTTTACCTAGACTTGTCGCAAGAGCAAACAACAGGCAACTTTTATTACCTTTTATTGGTTTCCCACCCAAATGCTATCCAGACCAAATGGTCTTCCGATCTATTACACTGTTTTGCCATTTGCCCCGCGGCGCAGAGTGTTAAAGCTGCAGTACTGCAGTCCAAAGCTCTGCTCACGACCTGAGTTTGATCCCCGGCGGAAGCTGGGTTTTCAGGGAGCCAGCTCGAGGTTGACTCAGCCTTCCATCCTTCCAAGGTCGGTCCAATGAGGACCCAGCTTGCTGAGGGGCAAGCGCAGACGACTGGGGAAGGCAACGGCAAACCACCTTATAAAAAGTCTGCCGTGAAAACGTTCTGAGAGCAACGTCACCCCAGAGTCGGAAACGACTGGTGCTTGCACAGGGGACCTTTCCTTTCCTTTGCCATTTGAGCCTAACCTTTGTATCAGTTTACCCTCTTAACCAACCAGGTATATGTATTTTTGCTCACTGCACCCCATCTCCTCATCTGAAGAAGAAGATGATATTGGATTTACATCCCACCCTCCACTCTGAAGAGTCTCAGAGCGGCTCACAATCTCCTTTCCCTTCCTCCCCCACAACAGACACCCTGTTAGGTAGATGAAGATATTGGATTTATATCCCGCCCTCCACTCCGAAGAGTCTCAGAGTGGCTCACAATCTCCTTTCCCTTCCTCCCCCACCATAGACACCCTGTGAGGTAGATGAAGATATTGGATTTATATCCCGCCCTCCACTCCGAAGAGTCTCAGAGAGGTTCACAATCTCCTTTCCCTTCCGCCCCCACAACAGACACCCTGTGAGGTAGATGAAGATACTGGATTTATATCCTGCCCTCCACTCCGAAGAGTCTCAGAGCGGCTCACAACCTCCTTTCCCTTCCTCCCCCACAACAGACACCCTGTGAGGTAGATGAAGATATTGGATTTATATCCTGCCCTCCACTCCGAAGAGTCTCAGAGCAGCTCACAATCTCCTTTACCTCCCCCCCCAACAGACACCCTGTGAGGTGGGTGGGGCTGAGAGAGCTCTGACAGAAGTTGCCCTTTCAAGGACAACCTCTGCCAGAGCTACGGCTGACCCAAAGCCATTCCAGCAGCTGCAAGTGGAGGAGTGGGGAATCGATCCCGGTTCTCCCAGATAAGAGTCCGCACACTTAACCACTACACCAAACTAGCTCTCCGCTAGAAGTCCGCTAGAACGCTTACATTCTGAATAAAACTTTGTTGGTCTTAAAGCTGCTACTGGACTTTTACTTTGTTTCTTTCGTATTGTAAGCAGCCGTGAGTTCCACCGGGGAGAAAGGCAGCTAATACATGCTTGAAGTCGACAAAGAAAACTAAATTCGTCGCTGTTGCTCTTGTCTTTGTAGAAAAAGAAGAGGCGGAGAATTGACCGCAGCATGATAGGGGAGCCGATGAATTTTGTCCACCTGACGCACATCGGGTCCGGAGACATGGCCAACGAAGGCCTGCCCATGGTAGGCCAATTCTCTCTCTTTGCTGTGACAGTTTATGAGCCCCTGCATGGATCTGGGAGGGAGGGGGCTGCTCGCTTTGAAACTGCAAGCCAGAAGGAGAGGGGCACGCAGCCATTGTTCTTCCAGGCCTTGGAGAAATATGGGCAGCAGAAGAAACCAAGGTGGAATTGGATGGTGGCTCAGGGGTAGAGCTTCTGCTTGGGAAGCAGGAAGTCCCAGGTTCAATCCCCGGCATCTCCAACTAAAAAGGGTCCAGGCAAGGAGGCGTGAAAAACCTCAGCTTGAGACCCTGGAAAGCCGCTGCCAGTTAGGGGAGGGATGGTGGCTCAGTGGCAGAGCATATGCTTGGTAAGCAGAAGGTCCCAGGTTCAATTCCCGGCATCTCCCACTAAAAAGGGTCCAGGCAAGGAGGCGTGAAAAACCTCAGCCTGAGACCCTGGAGAGCCGCTGCCAGTTAGGGGAGGGACGGTGGCTCAGTGGTAGAGCATCTGCTTGGGAAGCAGACGGTCCCAGGTTCAATCCCCGGCATCTCCAACTAAAAAGGGTCCAGGCAAGGAGGTGTGAAAAACCTCAGCTTGAGACCCTGGAGAGCCGCTGCCAGTCTGAGTAGACAAGACTGACTTTTATGGACTGAGGGTCTGATTCAGTATAAGGCAGCTTCATATGTTCATATGAGGTTATATTGGAAGGAAATTTTTGCTCTTGTGCTCCCCCCAGTGGCTAATCTCAGCTTTAGGTCCTGCATGTAAACTCCATTGAAATCAGTAGGGCTTCCTAGAGATGAAACTAGGGTTGCCGGGTCAGTGCTGGAAAATACCTTGAGACTTTGGGGGTGGATCCGGGAAAGGGCGGGGTTGGGGAGCGGAGGGGCCTCAGCAGGGTACCATGCCCTGGACTCCGCCCTTCCAACCCCTTTCTCCAGAGGAGCTGATCTCTGCCAGCTGGTGATCAGAAGTAAAAGTTGGAGATCTCCAGGCCCCACCTGGAAGCTGGCAACACATCATTAAACTACCCTTAAAATCAGACTGTGCCAACAATGGCGGCATTCTCCTGCTATTTAGCAGGAATCATAATAAGGGCATCGAAGGAGTCCTGCTGGATCAGGCCAGTGGTCCATCTAGTCCAACATCCTGTCTCACCCAGTGGTCAACCAGCTCCTCTGGAGGGCCAACAACAGGGCAGAGAGGCTGAGGCCTTCCCCTGAGAAGAACCTCAGAAGAGCCCTGCTGGGTCAGACCAGTAAGGGCCATCTAGTCCAGCCTCCTGTCTCACACAGTGGTCAACCAGTTCCTCTGGAGGGCCAACAACAGGGCAGAGAGGCTGAGGCCTTTCCCTAAGAAGAACCTCAGAAGAGCCCTGCTGGGTCAGACCAGTAAGGGCCATCTAGTCCAGCCTCCTGTCTCACGCAGAGGCCAGCCAGTTCCTCTGGAGGGCAAACAACAGGGCAGAGAGGCCGAGGCCTTTCCCTGAGAAGAACCTCAGAAGAGCCCTGCTGGGTCAGACCAGGGAGGGTCCATCTAGTCCAGCCTCCCATCTCACATGGGCCACCCAGTTCCTCTGGAGGGCCAACAACAGGGCAGAGAGGCTGAGGCCTTCCCCTGAGAAGAACATAGGAAGAGCCCTGCTGGGTCAGACCAGGGAGGATCCATCTAGTCCAGCCTCCTGTCTCCATCTAGTCCAGCCTCACACAGTGGCCTACTAGTTTCTCTGGAAGGCCGACAACAGGGCAGAGAGGCCGAGGCCTTCCTCTGAGAAGAACATCAGAAGAGGCCTGCTGAGTCGGACCAGGGAGGGTCCATCTAGTCCAGAACCTCAGAAGAGCCCTGCTGGGTCAGACTAGGGAGGGTCCATCTAGTCCAGCCTCCTGTCTCACACGGGCCACCCAGTTCCTCTGGAGGGCCAACAACAGGGCAGAGAGGCTGAGGCCTTCCCCTGAGAAGAACATAGGAAGAGCCCTGCTGGGTCAGACCAGGGAGGATCCATCTAGTCCAGCCTCCAGCCTCCATCTAGTCCAGCCTCACACAGTGGCCTACTAGTTTCTCTGGAAGGCCGACAACAGGGCAGAGAGGCCGAGGCCTTCCTCTGAGAAGAACATCAGAAGAGGCCTGCTGAGTCGGACCAGGGAGGGTCCATCTAGTCCAGCCTCCTGTCTCCCACAGTGGTCAACTAGTTCCTCTGGACGGCCGACAACAGGGCAGAGAGGCCAAGGCCTTCGCCTGAGAAGAACAGAAGCCATGTTGGATCAGGACATCTTTTTTGAGTGGGGGCAAGAGTAAAAAAATGTTCCCCCACGCAAAAAGTAGGAGGGGGGGCACCAGTGCTAGAGAGTTGCCTCCCTCCCTCTCAGGAGGGCGGACATTGGGATGCTTTTGCACCTCTCCACCTTGCGAAGAAGGGGTGAGAACACCCAATCTGGCTCCCTCCCCATAAGACCCCACTGGGCAGCTGGCCAGTTAAGAGAGCCAGTTTGGTGTAGTGGTGAAGTGTGGGGACTTTTATCTGGGAGAACCGGGTTTGATTCCCCATGCCTCCGCTTGCAGCTGCTGGAATGGCCTTGGGTCAGCCATCTCTTTCGCAGAGTTGTCCTTGAAAGGGAAGCTTCCGAGAGAGCTCTCTCAGCCCCACCCGCCTCACAGGGTGTCTGTTGTGGGGGGAGAAGATATGGGAGATTGTAAGCCGTTTTGAGTCTCTGATTCAGAGAGAAGGGCGGGGTATAAATCTGCAGTCGTCTTCTTACCTGGGAGAACCGGGTTTGATTCTCCACTCCTCCCCTTGCAGCTGCTGGAATGGCCTTGGGTCAGCCAGAGCTCTCTTATCTGGGAGAACCGGGTTTGATTCCCCACTCCTCCACTTGCAGCTGCTGGAATGGCCTTGGGTCAGCCAGAGCTCTCTTATCTGGGAGAACCGGGTTTGATTCTCCACTCCTCCCCTTGCAGCTGCTGGAATGGCCTTGGGTCAGCCAGAGCTCTGGCAGAGGCTGTCCTTGGAGCCATGGAGTGGGGCCATAGCTCAGTGGCAGAGCTTCTGCTTGGCATGCAGAAGGTCCCAGGTTCAATCCCCAGCATCTCCAGTTAAAAGGAGCAGGCAGGAGGTGATGGGAAAGACCTCAGCCTGAGGCCCTGGAGAGCCACGGAGAGGGACCAAAGCTCAGGGGCAGAGCCTCTGCTTGGCATGCGGAAGATCCAGGTTCAATTCCCGGCATCTCGCAGTGAAAAAGGACGAAATAGAAGAAGATATTGGATTTATATCCCGCCCTACGCTTTGAATCTCAGAGAGGTCACAATCTCCTTTACCTTCCCCGCACCCCCCCCCCCCGAAAAAAAAAGACCTGTGAAAACTACGGCTGACCCGAGGCCATTCCAGCACCTGCAAGTGGAGGAGTGGAGAATCAAACCCCATTCTCCCAGATAAAAGTACGCACACTTAACCACTACACCAGACTGGCTCTCACAACGGGTGTGGTTGTGAATGGTGATGTGAAAGACCTCAGCCTAACACCCTGGAGAGCCGCTGCCAGTCTGAGTAGACAATAAAAGAAGATGATATTGGATTTATATCCCACCCTCCACTCTGAATCTCAGAGTCTCAGGAGTGGCTCACAGGGCAGTTTGGTGTTGTGGTTAAGTGTGCGGACTCTTATCTGGGAGAACTGGGTTTGATTCCCCACTCCTCCACTTGCAGCTTCTGGGATGGCCTTGGGCCAGCTGTAGCTCTCGTAGGAGTTGTCCTTGAAAGGTCCACTGCTCTCTCAGCCCCACCAACCTCACAGGGTGTCTGTTGTGAGTGGGGGGGGGGTGGAAAGGTAAAGGAGATTGTGAGATTCAGAGTATAGGGCGGAATATAAATCCAATATCTTTTTCTTAAATCCAATATCATCATCTTCTCCTTTAACTTCCTCCAACACAATTTCCACCCCCACCCACAACAGACACCCTGTGAGGTGGGCGGGGCTGAGAGAGCTCTGACAGAAACTGCTTTTTCAAGGACACCTCTGCCAGAGCTATTGCTATCCCAAGGCCATTCCAGCAGCTGCAAGTGGAGGAGTGAGGAATCAAACCTGGTTCTCCAAGATAAGAGTCCGCACACTTAACCACTACACCAAACTGGATCTGAAATGCTGACTTTGATCGACTGACGGTCTAATTCCATATCAGGCAGCCTTATGTGTGTGTCTTGTACTGATTCAGAAGATGCACGTCAATCTATAACACATCCTATCATTTTGTTTAAAAGGATTGTGCAAACTCACGAAATGTCAACAACCAGGGCGGGGCGGGTGTGGAATCAGCAAAACAGAACCATCAGCAACAAGATCATAGAATCCTAGAGTTGGAAGGGACCTCCAGGGTCATCTAGTCCAACCCCTTGCACAACGCAGGAGACTCACAAACACCTCTCCCCTAAATTCACAGGATCCTCATTGCTGTCAGGTGGCCATTAGCCTCTGCTGAAAAACCTCCAAGGAAGGAGAGCCCACCACCTCCCGAGGAGGAAGCCTGTTCCACTGAGGAACCGCTCTTAACAGTCATAGAATCATAGAATTGGAAGAGACCTCCAGGGTCATATAGTCCAACCCCCTGCACAATGCAGAAGACTCACAAATAACTCCCCCTAAATTCACAGGATCCTCATTGCTGTCAGATGGCCATCTAGCCTCTGTTGAAAAACCTCCAAGGAAGGAGAGCCCACCACCTCCCAAGGAGGAAGCCTGTTCCACTGAGGAACCGCTCTTAACAGTCATAGAATCCTAGAGTTGGAAGGGACCTCCAGGGTCATCTAGTCCAACCCCCTGCACAATGCAGGAGACTCACAAATCCCTCCCCCTAAATTCACAGGATCACGCCGTCAGTTAGCCTCTGAGGTCCTCTGAAACGATACTCTTGTGTCATGAAGATGGAACCAAACCCCTTTGGGAAGGGACGTCTTCCGCCACCCCGGTGCCACCACTGGAAACATCCCGCCTCATCTACCTGCCCACTGTTTTCCCAGGCGTCTGTGTGTTCCGCCCAGCGACTGGTGTAAACAGACTAAATTATGCAGAGAAGATGCGCTTTGCCTTGAAACACTCGATTAAAATTCAGTGTGAGCTATCGCAGCTCTCTCTCTCTCTCCTTTCGTTCCGGTGCTCACACGCCTTTCGCAAGGCAAAGGAGGCTCGTTCTAAACTTGCCCGTGGGAGGAGAGTGGAGACGGGTGACCCAGGCAGCTGTGACAGAACCGCTTTTTCTTCCTGCCGAGCAGAAGGGTCACCGCGAGGACAAGCTGTACTGTTCTGTAGTTCTGTTCTTCCCAGTTCGTTAAATAGTGCTTTAAAAAACTGAAAGGACAGGTGTGACCACGCACCTGAACACCTGAAGCTCCCTGGTATTGAATCAAACCTTTGGTCCATCAAGGTCAATATTAGGATCATAGAATCATAGAGTTGGAAGGGATCTCCTAGGGTCATCTAGTCCAGCCCCCTGTACAATGCAGGAAATTGTCTACTCAGACTGGCAGTTGCTCTCCAGGGTCTCAGGCAGAGGGTTTTTCACATCGTCTGCTTCAGTGGTTCCCAATTCTTTCGAGTCTGTGAGAGTTCTGACACAGTGCGGTGGGCGCTGCCTCAAAATGGCTGTCGTAAAATGGCTGCCTCAGGAGGTAGAGCCAGCTGCAAAGCTCTCGTGGCGCCTTCACAGCGTGACTGAAGGGAAGCGGTGGCAGCCATTTTGTGGCTGGCTTTGTCTCTTGCGGCAGCCATTTTGTGACTGGCTTTGCCCCTTGCGGCAGCCATTTTGAGACTGGCTGTCCCTCTTGCGGCAGCCATTTTGTGACTGGCTTTGCCCCTTGCGGCAGCCATTTTGAGACTGGTTTTCCCTCTTGCGGCAGCCATTTTGTGGCTGGCTTTGCCTCTTGCGGCAGCCATTTTGTGACTCTGCCCACCACACTGCGTCAGAATTCCAAAGGCACCCACAGGCTCCCAAAGTTCAGGGACTTCATATGCCACATTGTTGCCCACCCACCCAATTTAGAGAGATCCTCCTGGGAACTCTTCACAATCCACCTGGGTTTTCACCATTCTGAACAATTGGGTTGTCATTAAATTTCACTGCTCCCAGTACCAGTCTTTGAGGAACCCCACTTCCCTCCATCACAAGAAATGTTGATTTATTTCTTTTCGCTGCTTTTTGATGTTGATTGAACCAGTTTTTAATTCATAAGAATTACGATTCTGAGGGGATTGGATAAGCATCTGGAGCAGAGGTCCATCAGTGGCTATTAGCCACAGCGAATTGTTGGAGCTCTCTGTCTGGGGCAAGTGATGCTCTGTATTCTTGGTGCTTGGGGGGGCACAGTGGGAGGGCTTCTAGTGTCCTGGCCCCACTGATGGACCTCCTGATGGCACCTGGGATTTTTGGGCCACTGTGTGACACATAGTGTTGGATGGGATGGGCCTTTGGCCTGATCCAACATGGCTTCTCTTACGTTCTTAGAAAACTCATCCTCTTTCCCCATAACTGCTTATCTTCACTCAGGAATCATTACTTTGTCTTAGTATTTTTGGAAGTCCAAGTACATAATGTCTACCAAGATTGGTCGCTGTATGTCATGGGCATCTGTAGCAGGAGAAAAGAGCTAGAGTCCAGGAACGAGGTTGTGGCACCTTAAAGATTAACACAATTGGTGGCAGGTTTCACGAGGCACTGCTCACACATTTAGGTATCTGAAGAAATCAGCAGTGACTCATGAAATGTCTACCACATCAAACTTATCCACATAGAATCATGGATTCATAGAGTTGGAAGGGACCTCCAGGGTCATCTAGTCCAACCCCCCTGCACAATGCAGGAAACTCACAAACACCTCCCCCTAAATTCACGGGATCCTCATTGCTGTCAGGTGGCCATCTAGCCTCTGTTTGAAAACCTCCAAGGAAGGAGAGCCCACCACCTCCCAAGGAAGCCTGTTCCGCTGAGGAACCACTCTAATGATCAGGAAGTTCTTCCTAATGTTGAGCTGGAAACAAGTACTTGAAGATGGTGATCCTATCACCTCTCAGCCGCCTCCTCTCCAGGCTAAACATCCCCAGCTCCTTCAACCTTTCCTCATAGGACTTGGTCTCCAGACCCCTCACCATCTTCATCGCCCTCCTCTGGACCCATTCCAGCTTGTCTAGATCCTTCTTAAAATGTGGTGCCCAAAACTGAACACAAGACTCCAGGTGAGGTCTTACCAGAGCAGAGTAAAGCGATACCATCACATCACGTGATCCGGACACTAGGCTTCTGTTGATACAGCCCAAAATTGCATTTGCCTTCTTAGCCACCGCATCACACTGTTGACTCATGTTCAGCGTATGATCCACTAAGACCCCCTAGGCCCTTTTCGCACATACTACTGCTAAGACAAGTCTCCCCCATCCTAAAACCATGCCTAAAAGCAGAACTCATACCTAAAAGCAGAACTCATAATTCTTCACTGTTAATGTTGCTTTCTTTCTCCAGTTTGCAGTTCAAACCAGGGAAGCAGATGCTCTACCACTGAGCTACCATCCCTCTGCTGTCCTGGGTTTTGTCCTGGATTTTTTAATAGTAATTTATATCTTTTGACATGCCAATAAAGGTTGTCCTGTCTGTCTGTCTGTCTGTCATATAGGTCATTTCTGGGCAGATAATTATTCAGTCATACATGCAACAAGTAACCCACTTCTTACAACCTCTCTCTCCCTCTCTCTGTATGCAGACGGGGGCAGTCCAGGAAATGAGATTGAAATGCGGCCGAGAGAGACAGTGGAGCAACTCCCGCGGCTTGTAGCTCCGCCCTTTCCCCTTTCTCCAGCGTAAGTGTCTTGCTTAGAGTTGCCAAGTCCAATTCAAAAAATATCTGGGGACTTTGGGGGTGGAGCCAGAGGACTCTGGGGGTGGAGCCAAGAACGAGGTTGTGGTAAGCATAACTGAGCTCCAAAGGGAGTTCTGGCCATCGCATTTAAATGGACCAAACACCTTTTAAATGCCTTCCCTCCATTGGAAATCATGAAGGATTGGGGCGCCTTCTTTGTGGACTCCTAAAATTGGACCCCCTGCTCCAAGGAGAGGAAGCGGATGCTATGCTGAAAATCTGCTGCCTCGACCTCAAAAAACAGTCCCCCCAGAGTCCCAGATACCCACCAGTTCTCCATTATACCCTATGGCAGGGGTGTCTAACCCATGAGGGCTAAATCTGACATGAATGAGATCTTTTCAGACCAGGCCATGTGTGTACCTATTCAAGATTAGGTAGCGGAGATATAAACTTTATAATGGACACAGACAAACACAGTTAAATATTATTTTTTAAAATTAAAATAAAACATGCTTAAAACATTATGCTGGGAAAGACAGAGGGCAAAAGAAGAAGGGGAGGGCAAAAGAGGAGATGGCTGGACAGCGTTACTGATGTCACAAACACGGATTTGAGCAGACTTCGGAGGATGGCGGAAGACGGGAGGGCCTGGCGTGACTTGGTCCAGGGGGTCGCAAAGAGTCGGACACGACTGTGCGACTGAACAACAAAAAACATTACCACTTGTTGGTCTTAAAGGTGCTTTCTTTGTATTTCTCCCATGAGATCCAGGGAACTGGGCAAAGGAAGCTCTGGCTCTCTCCTTCCTTCCCCAGGGGACCAGGACGGGGAGAAGCCTCAGCCAATAGAAGGAAGAGAGGCTTGGCTTAGTAGCTCTGCTGTGTGATTGAGAGAGCCTGGCGAAGCAAGCTATTCCTCCCCAAGGGAGGAGCCTCAGCCAATGGAGAAAAGAGAGGCTTTGCTCTGTAGCTCCTGTGCGATTGAGCAAGCCTGGCAAAGCAAGCTGAGATGCAGAAGGAAGCAAGAGAGAGGCTTGGCTCAATAGCTCTGCTGTGCGATTGAGAGAGCCTGGCAAAGCAAGCTGAGATGCAGAAGGAAGCAAGAGAGAGGCTTGGCTCAGTAGCTCTGCTGTGCGATTGAAAGAGCCTGGCAAAGCAAGCTCTCCCTCCCCCTTTCCTCCCCAAGGGAGGAGCTTCAGCCAATGGAGAAAATAGAGCTTTTGCTCTGTAGCTCCTGTGCGACTGAGCAAGTCCTCCAAAGCAAACCGTGATGTAGAAGGAAGCAAGAGAGAGGGAGAAGGAAGCAGACCAGAGCCAGTTGCTCGGAAGGCTTGATAGGAGCCCACTGGGGGCCTGATTTGGCCCCTGGGCTAGACGCTTGACACCCCTGCCCTATGGGAATCGATCTCCGTGGGGCATAATGGAGTGGCCAGCAGACATTTCTCTCCCCTCCCCCCCCCACCTGGGGATTGTTGCAACACAAAAGGAAACTGCAGCTGATGGATTAGAACACACTCCTAAGCAACTGCACAAACTACTTCCGTGCTCACTTCTGCTTGTCTTCCTACTCTGTTTTTAGTAATTAGCAGCGGCAAACACTGTGCTTACAACACCACGTCACATACATTCAAAAGATAATAATTAGGGTTGCCAAATCCAATTCAAGAAATATCTGGGGACTTTGGGGGTGGGTGGAGCCAGGAGACTTTGGGGGTGGAGCCAGGAGACATTAGGGGTGGAGCCAAGATCAAGGCTGTGACAAGCACAGTTAAACTCCAAAGGGAGTTCTGGCCATCGCATTTAAAGGGACAGCACACCTTTTCAATTCCTAGGAAATAATGGATAGGGGCAGCTTCTTTTGGGGCTGATAGAATTGGACCCCCTGGTCCAACCTTTTTGAAACTTGGGGGATATTTTGGGGAGAGGCACTAGATGTTGTACTGAAAATTTGGTGCATCTATCTCAAAGATCAGCCCCCCCCCCCCAGAGCCCCAGATACCCGCAGATCAATTCTCCATGATTTTCTATGGGAATAAATCTCCATCGGGAATAACAGAGTTCCCAGCAGACATTTCCCTCCCCTCCCCCCGCTTTCTGACGACCCTGAAGCGGGGGGAGGGCCTCCAAACCGGGGGATCCCCTGCCCCCACCTGGGGATTGGCAACCCTATTTTATTCAATCGACATACCCACATGGGAAGTCCCTCAGTGCTTCTAATGAAAGTTAATGGGACTGTGCCTTGAAGTAAGGTCTGGATATGATACAAAATGGCATTCTTGGAAATTGAGATCTTTATCAGCTTGTGAATGTACGTGACGTGTCGTTGTAAGCGTAGCGTCTGCTACTGTCGATTGCTGAAAAACAGAGTAAAAAAACAAGCGGCAGCAGAAGATGATATTGGATTTATATCCCGCCCTCCACTCCGAATCTCAGAGCGGCTCACAAGCTCCTTTACCTCCCTTCCCCACAACAGACACCCAGTGAGGTGGGTGGGGCTGAGAGAGCTCTGACAGAAGCTGCCCTTTCAAGGACAACTCCTGAGAGAGCTATGGTTGACCCAAGGCCATTCCAGCAGCTGCAAGTGGAGGAGTGGGGAATCAAACCCAGTTCTCCCAGATAAGAGAGCTATGGCTGACCCAAGGCCATTCCTGCAGGTGCAAGTAGAGGAGTGGGGAATCCAACCCGGTTCTCCCAGATAAGAGAGCTCTGGCTGACCCAAGGCCATTCCAGCAGCTGCAAGTGGAGGAGTGGGGAATCAAGCCCGGTTCTCCCAGATAAGAGAGCTCTGGCTGACCCAAGGCCATTCCAGCAGCAGGTGCAAGTGGAGGAGTGGGGAATCAAGCCTGGTTCTCCCAGATAAGAGAGCTCTGGCTGACCCAAGGCCATTCCAGCAGCTGCAAGTGGAGGAGTGGGGAATCAAATCCAGTTCTCCCAGATAAGAGTCCGCGCACTTCTCCACTACACAAAACTGGTGTATACGTGGTTTGTGCAGTTGTTTATGAGTGTGTTTTAACTCACCTGGGGATTGGCAACCCTAGTTCCTTGCTAGCTTTGCAGACCCTACCAAGAGATCATTCTGTCCAGGAGTGATAATTCAGGCCTCGTACAAACGATCCGGGGATCCACACTCTTCTCTTGAGGCCCCTTCCCTTTGGGAGAGCTGAACGTGTTTTCATGAAAGGTTAAAATGTGTAGATGTTTCCCCATTTTGTTGGGGGGGGGGACATTAATTCTTGTTCTGATCTGGGGGGTTTTTCTCTCCCCCCCCCTTTCTTTCTTGCAGGTTCCAGGCTAATTAATAAAAAAACACCAAAAACAGAAAGAAAGAAATCTATATTATATATATATATAAACAGCGCACACTTGAATTACCTGCTTGAACTTGTTAGAACAAGTTGGAAATGCAAGACATCTCCTGGTGAAGTCACTCAGTAACTTATGCGAACGGATTTCCACATGTTCTGGTTATTATTTCCCCCCCCCTCCTTTTTAAAGCAAGAAACTAGCAACTAGTTTGGCGTGTAATACGCCTTGCCGTCTGCATAAGAAAAAAAAAAACCACGGGTCGATAGAATCCAAGTCTCTCTTCAAGGCACCTTCTCCTCCCCGGCTCATCCCCGTTCCAGTTTTTTAACCCCTTTCCGTTTTTAACTTGTGACTTAATGAGAAAATAAAAGTTGTCCTATCATCTATTTGGGGGCGATTTCCTGACTGGCGCAGCGTCGAGTAACAGAACTTCTTTTCTGGCATATTGCTTTTCCCCCAAAAAAACCCAAAATGAATCTCGTGTGGATATTTGTCTCGTCCGGAGGGCTGGCCTGCAGAAGGGGTTTGTGTAGACTTTACTCCGTATCCCTGAAACAGCTCTCAGCCACAGTGGTGGTTGGCACAGTTTGGAGAGCCACCGAGAAGGGTAGCATGAGAGACAGAGGTCTGACCCACACGTGTGAGCAACAGGTCTTCTCTTCTGCCTCAGCTCTCTTAAAAATGAATGGGACGGGGGCTTCTGTCCGTTTCAATCAGGCATGGGTTGGAGAACTTCCCAGCAGATTTTTCTCCATGGAGGGGAGGTCGCCATTTTGAATTCTCCGCTCTGCGCGCCCCGATGTCTTGGCTCATCCTCATCTCTACATCCTTCCAAACTCTGCAGCCGCAGAGTCCCTTTTGAAACGTCAGCGAGATGCAATCCGGAGAGACAAAGGCGCCCGCGATGTTACGGTAGCCCGTTGGACTCTTTCCGCTCGGTATGCAAGTCAAGTCGAAACACTGGTGCTCCAAACTCAGCCCTGGACTCCGCTTCGTGTCTAGCAGAGAGGTACCGTCGTTCAACCCCAGAGCTCGGAGGAGAGCGGGAGTCACAAAACTCACAGGGGACGGTGTTTATCGGTTTGCGCTGGTTTCCAGGTGCAAAGCATCCTGCTGCAATTCTGTCAAAAACGGGTCTCGCTTATATATGAACGCATGAAGCTGCCTTCTACTGACCCTCGGTCCATCAAAGTCAGTCTTGTCTACTCAGACTGGCAGCGGCTCTCCAAGGTCTCAAGCTAAGCTTTTTCATGCCTCCTTGCCTGGACCCTTTTACTAGTTGGAGATGCCGGGGATCGAACCTGGGACCTTCTGCTTACCAAGCAGATGCTCTACCGCTGAGCCACCGTCCAACAGAATGGACCTTTTTGCTCTCCTGGCTCTTCACCAGGTTGAATGCTATGGGGACGCAACAGTTTGGCAGATACTGGGCCGGGGAGCCGTCACCAATCGGTAGAGATGGCGATTTTGAACGCAGAGGGTCTCAGGTTCGATCCCAGGCTCACGGATCTCTGGACCCTGAGCTTGCGTCCTGCCTTGTGGTTTTCTATTGCTGTCGCCTGCCAGATGAAAGAGTGAGATTTCCAGTTCAGGCACCAGTTTGGTGTAGTGGTTAAGTGTACAGACTCTTATCTGGGAGAACCGGGTTTGATTCCCCACTCCTCCACTTGCACCTGCTTGGAATGGCCTTGGGTCAGCCATCGCTCTCGCAGGAGTTGTCCTTGAAAGGGCAGCTTCTGTCAGAGCTCTCTCAGCCCCACCCACCTCACGAGGTGTCTGTTGTAGGGGAGGGAGATAAAGGAGATTGTGAGCCACTCTGAGACTCTTCGGAGTGGAGGGTGGGATATAAATCCAATATCATCTTCTTCTTCTTCTTATATCTGGGCACCAGTGTTCCCGCTAAGCTGAGTTAGTGTGAGCTAGCTCACTAGCCTCCAGCTCACGCGTTTTTGTCTCGGCTCAGGAAAAATGGCCCTACAGCAAACTAATCGATGCGGTAGGCTCCCAACTTTAATGCCAATAGCTCACAAAGTAGAATTTTTGCTCACAAGACTCCACAGCTTAGAGGGAATGTTTTTGGCACAGCTGCAGTTTCAATAAAACCGGTCCAAGGCCGCCGTGCTGACGGGCCCCCTTTTGTCTGGCTCGCATCGGCCCAACCGTGCAGGGCAGAAAGTCCCTTTTGGACTCCAGAGGTCTGTTCAAGCTGTGTGACCCAACGCTGGGTGGTGAGGAAGGCAGGAAACAGCTGAAAGGTCAGTTGGGGAAACAGCCTGCTTCGATGTCTTCCCCGGAGGCGTGAACGACCGTCCCGCAGGGAACAGAGTTGCATTAGAACTCCCCAAGGAGTCTCTTCTCCCTCCTGCACCCACCCAGCCTCTCTTGCAGAGAGCAGGAGAAGCGTTTGCATGGACACACGTGCCAAAGATGGGGGCAAATGCCACACAATCAACCTTCCTCGCGCAGGGCAGGAGAATGTATTTTCGTTTCGGGTATCGGATCTTGGTGTTCAGGCACCAGGACGTTTCCCAGCCTGGCATAGCTTGGTTCCTCGCCCTTCCTCCAGAGGTAACTGCAGACAGTATGAAGCCCTGAGGGCAGATCCCGAGAAACGGCTTGAGTTTCCACTGCAGCCAAGCAACCTCCTTTCTCCCTCTGTGTGTGTGTCTCTTGCGGTTTCTTTAACGTTTACCTGTCTTGGATGATACGGATACCACATTATCTCTAGCTGCGGGGTCCCCAACCATTAGAATTCTGACTTAGCCGGGTGGGGCTAGCCACAAAATGGCGGCTGCAGGGGGTGGGACTAGCCACAAAATGGCTGCTGCAAGGGGGTGGGGCTAGCCACAAAATGGCAGCTGCAGGAGGCGGGGCCAGCCACAAAATGGCAGCTGCAAGGGATCAGGCTAGCCACAAAATGGCTGCTGCAAGTGGTGGGGCTAGCCACAAAATGGCTGCTGCAGGGGGTGGGGCCAGCCACAAAATGACTGCTGCAGGGGGTGGGACTAGCCACAAAATGGCTGCTGCAAGGGGTGGGGCTAGCCACAAAATGGCAGCTGCAGGAAGTGGGGCCAGCCACAAAATGGCAGCTGCAAGGGGTCGGGCTAGCCACAAAATGGCTGCTGCAAGCGGTGGGGCTAGCCACAAAATGGCAGCTGCAGGGGGTGGGGCCAGCCACAAAATGACTGCTGCAGGGGGTGGGGCCAGCCACAAAATGGCTGCTGCAGGGGGTGGGGCCAGCCACAAAATGGCTGCTGCAGGGGGTGGGGCCAGCCACAAAATGGCAGCTGCGGATTTCTTTTTGTCACGCTGCAAAAATCCTCGTACTGTGATGGCAGCTACTCCCAGAGCAACATTTTTCAAAATATCTTTGCAGCCAATCCATTCTGCAGCAGCCAATCAGAAGCTTGCCGTGCAACAGTGACACCAGGCCCTGCCCACTTTCTCCAAACATCTGACAGGCACCAGGAAAGGTACGAGGTTGCCAACTTTTCCAGGACCCTGGCTTGGTGCTCCCCTCACCCCAGTCTGATTCACAAATATGAGCAGGTGCCGATATGTTCGCTGTGTGCCTTTGAAAGCATCGCTTGCTGGGATTGTGCTTAGAAAGGCCCAAGATGCAGGAATACCCAGAATTCACAGGAAAACCACCGTAATATAAACTACTGTCAACAGTCTTTAAGGGTAATTGATGCGATTTGCTAGTCCAGAGTATTAAACAGAAGCAATCCATAAAGACAATATCTTCTGGAAATGCTACGTGGTCACACAGTTCTCTTGTTTTTGTTGTTCAGTCGCACAGTCAAGTCCGACATTTTGAAAGTCCTCCAATTCTTCTCTAGATAATCTTCCAGATTATCTATGGCTGCTGCAAGGGGTGGGGCTAGCCACAAAATGGCAGCCGCAGGGGGTGGGGCCAGCCACAAAATGGCTGCTGCGGGGGATAATAACAATAATTTTTAATTTATATCCCGCCCTCCCTGCCGAAGCAGGCTCAGGGTGGCTCATATAATACGACTGAAGGTAGCCAGAATGTCATATTTAAAATAATATATGTATATATCGAAAGCTCCAATCTTACACTGCAAAAGGAATACTGCTGACACTACTTTTGCACTCGCAAATTGCATCGGTTACCTTTAAAGTCTCGCGTTGTGAATATTCAAGAGCTTTTTTAAAAAAAATCAATTAACAAATCAGCATTATACAATTTGGGTGGACATTTCAAGATTTTATTGCAAAACAGAAAGAGAAATAGGAGCCCCCTGGCGCAGAGCGGGTCAGCTGCAGTACTGCAGTCCAAACTCCGCTCACAACCCGAGTTCAATCCCGGCAGAAGCTGGTTTCAGGTAGCCAGCTCCAGGTTGATTCAGCTTTCCATCCTTCCGAGGTCGGTAAAATGAATCCCCAGCTTGCTGGGGGGGAAGCGTCGATGACTGGGGAAGGCAATGGCAAACCACCTCGTAAAAAAAAGAATCTGCCTTGAAAATGTCGTGACGCAGCATCACCCCAGAGTCGGAAACGACTGGTGCTTGCACGGGACTACCTTGACCTTTTTATAAAGAGAAATGGATTTCATGAAACATTGTTATTTGGCGTCTGTGCCGTTAATCATGGTTTGTATTGTTGATAGTGGAAAGGCACAAGATTAGGCTTCGGTCGTTTCACCTGGTCTGCTGGCAGCCTTGTCTGAAGGTTCCTCCCCCCCCCCCATCTATTGCATCTCTAGAACTGCTATTTCGATAAGAATGCTGCTTTCTTCCCATGCACACAAACACCCTGCCCCGGGCTTCTTTCAACCATTGTATGGCAAGTGGCAGTTCAACAGGCACGGGGAGGTGATGGAGAGATCTGACCTCATAGAATCATAAAGTTGGAAGGAACCTCCAGGGTCATCTAGTCCAACCCCCTGCACAATGCAGGAAACTCACAACACCCCCTAAATTCACAGGGTCTTCATTGCTGTCAGAGGGCCATCTAGCCTCTGTTGAAAAACCTCCAAGGAAGGAGAACCCACCACCTCCCAAAGAATCCTAGAATCTTAGAGTTGGAAGGGGCCTCCAGGGTCATCTAGTCCAACCCCCTGCACAATGCAGGAGACTCACAAATACCTCCTTCTAAATTCACAGGGTCTTCATTTCTGTCAGTTGGCCATCTAGCCTCTGTTTAAAAACCTCCAAGGAAGGAGAGCCCACCATCTCCTGAGGAGGAAGCCTGTTCCACTGAGGAACCGCTCTAACGGTCAAGAAGTTCTTCCAAATGTTGAACCAGAAACTCTTATTTTTTAATTTCAACTTGTTGGTTCTGATCCTTCCTTCTGGGGCCACAGAAAACAATTCCACACCATCCTCTCTAGGACAGCCCTTCAAGTACTAGAAGATGGTGATCCTATCACCTCTCAGCCGCCTCCTCTCCAGGCTAAACATCCCCAGCTCCTTCAACCTTTCCTCATAGGACTTGGTCTCCAGACCCCTCCCCATCTTCGTCGCCCTCCTCTGGACCCCGTTCCAGCTTGTCTAGATCCTTCTTAAAATGTGGTGCCCAAAACTGAACGCAAGACTCCAGGCGAGGCCTTACCAGAGCCGAGTAAAGCGATACCCTCACATCATGTGATCCGGACACTAGACATCTGTTGACACAGCTCAAAATTGCATTTGCCTTTTTAGCCGCCGCATCACACTGTTGACTTACGTTCAGTGTATGATCCACTAAGACCCCGAGAGACCTGTTGGGTTTTTGCCTGTCCTGGTGTTGTGAAAGAAACCCCTGCCAGGGAAGTATCATTTTAAGTTTTTTAGTTGACCCTGGATGTGCATCAGACATGAGGGGGAGTCCTAAGGGGTCAGTCGACAGATCCTTTCTTGCTAGCAGGAAGTAAACATACATTCTGGTTGTAGGCATCTAGCAACACATGAGAAGGTTGGGAAGCGGCTGGACCCCGACGTTCTCCCTCGGCCACAGACAGATTTCAGCCCCTCGATATGAGCACATTCTAAAAATCGCCTTTCCAAATGCATGTGCTTGCAAGGCTGAGTTTTTAGTATGAATTCGGCCTCACCGTCCGCTGCTTAAGCTGGAAACCATTTCCAGATAGCGGCTGTACCACCGCTACAGAGCTAGATTCGAATCCAGTAGCGCCTTAAAGACCAATGAGATTTCCAGGGGTCAGCCAGAAATTTTTCTCCAGGCCAGTTTGGCCAGGGATCGTGGAGGGCTTTGCCATCTTCTGGGCATGGAGCAGGGACCACTGGGAATGTATGTGTGTGGGGGGGGAAGGTATTTGTGAAATTCCTGCATGGTGCAGGGGGCTGGACTAGATGACCCCGGGGGACCCTTCCAGCTCAGTGCTTTCAGGATAGAAGCACTTGAGAAAGTGGAGAGTTTTCAGCATCTCTCATGGAAATCTCGTTGAGTCTTTAAGGTGCCGCTGGACTCGAACCCAGCTCTCCTGCAGATCTACACAGCTGACCACCTGAAACGATAGCTAACTGGAGGCAGAATCGCCGTTGTCTTTGCAACGGTAATTCCCAGTTTCCATTTTCCTGTCCCGTTGATCCCACCCGGGGGTCCTTTTGTAGAAAAATAGGTGGTGGAGCTCATTAGCATATGCTGCCCCGCCCCTCCAGCCAAAAACATCCCGACACAAGAAAGGAGAGCTCTGGGTGAGCAAAGCCTGCTTGGGCTGGCTAGAGATCCAGCCAGCCAAAGCAGGCCTCGCTCACCTGGGGCTCTCTTGGGCCACCGCCTCCCCCCACCCCAACTCACATCAGAAGTGGAGAAAGGGTGGTGTGGGCTTCTGCAGGGGTTCATGAGGGCTGCTGGGGGCGTGGCAAAGCCCCTGGCGGCTGGCTGGCTGCCCGCTCTCCTAATCCAGGGATTGTTATGCAGCTGCACCTCCTATTCCATGGACAAGGTAGGTGGGGAGGAGGAGGGGGAACCCTCAGAAAGGTTCAGGAGCTGTGGTCCTGTGAGCTCCTGCTGAATTCGAGGCCTGGACTTCAGTATAAAATCTTTTTTTTGCTATGCCAGTTTTCCCGGCTGGCCTGGGGGAAAAAATCCCGTCGCTTTGAGAAAGAATAGCTGGGCTATTCGGACGCGCTAGGACTTAGAAATAGTTTCTTTTTAAAGAACGACCAAAAAGAGAATAATCGTGTGTCAAAAATGGGCTGGGGCGGCTGCTCTCTGACAGGGTCTCTAGGGTTGTCAACCTCCAGGTCGCTCCTGGAGATCTGTTAACAGTCTAAGCTACAGAGATCAGTCCCTCTGAAGAAAAATGGCTGTTTTTCTGTACCACCACCACCACCCCAAATCTCCAGGTCTTTCCCAACACAGAATCTAGCAACCCTAGTTGTGAGCAATTTGCGCAGAGAGAAATTTCCCACTAGAAATCTGTACGGACAAAACCGTCAGAATCTGCGGGGTGGGTGTCGCGCTAAGAAAGTTTCTCTGTCTGGGACGTTTGGACTGAATATTCCCGCTGACACACACACACACACACACCATTGTTGAGGCATCCCTTCCCCCTGGAGGGTGCCGTGTGCTTGAATAACGTCGCAACTCAAAAGATGATTGTTGTTGTTTTGGAACACACAGCTGTTTCTCTGCTCCTCCAATAAAGTCTCAGTTTTGGTTCCTTTCTGCATCGGCTGTGGCCCTTGAAATGCGTCTGTACCTTGGAAATGTAACACACACACACAACACACCCAAACGTGCAAAAAGGACCTCCTTTGAATGCAGAATTCCCCAATAGCTTCTGGCACTGGTTGGTTGGGTTTTATTTGGGGGGAAGGCGGGCGGGCTGCCTTAACTCAGGGCCCCATGAACATCTGAAGCTGCCTTCTACTGAATGAGACCCTCAGTCCATCGAAGTCAGTCTTGTCTACACAGACTGGCAGCGGCTCTCCAGGGTCTCAAGCGGAGGTTTTTCACGCCTATTTGCCTGGACCCTTTTTAACGGGAGATGCCGGGGATTGAACCTGGGACCTTCTGCTTCCCAAGCAGATGCTCTACCATTGAGCCACCGACCCTCCCCTAACTGGCAGCGGCTCTCCAGGGTCTCAGGCTGAGGTTTTTCATGCCTACTTGCCTAGACCCTTCTTAGTTGGAGATGCCGGGGATTGAACCTGGGACCTGCTTACCAAGCAGATGCTCTGCCACTGAGCCACCGTCCCTCCCCTAAAATTACATATGAACATCTGAAGCTGCCTTCTACTGAATCAGACCCTCAAAGGCCCATCGAAGTCAGTCTTGTGTACTCAGACTGGCAGCCGCTCTCCAGGGTCTCAAGCTGAGGTTTTTCACGCCTATTTGCCAGGACTCTTTTTAGTTGGAGATGCCGGGGATTGAACCTGGGAACTTGTCTACTGAGACTGGCAGCGGCTCTCCAGGGTCTCAAGCGGAGGTTTTTCATGCCTACTTGCCTGGACCCTTTCTAGTTGGGGATGCTGGGGATTGAACCTGGGAACTTCTGCTTACCAAGAAGAAGAAGATATTGGATTTATATCCCGCCCTCCACTCCGAAGAGTCTCAGAGTGGCTCACAATCTCCTTCCCCTTCCTCCCCCACAACACACCCTGTGAGGTAGATGAAGATATTGGATTTATATCCCGCCCTCCACTCCGAAGAGTCTCAGAGCGGCTCACAGTCTCCTTTCCCTTCCTCCCCCACAACAGACACCCTGTGAAGTAGATGAAGATATTGGATTTATATCCCGCCCTCCACTCCGAAGAGTCTCAGAGGGGCTCACAATCTCCTTCCCCTTCCTCCCCCACAACAGACACCCTGTGAGGTAGATGAAGATATTGGATTTATATCCCGCCCTCCACTCCAAAGAGTCTCAGAGCGGCTCACAGTCTCCTTTCCCTTCCTCCCCCACAACAGACACCCTGTGAGGTAGATGAAGATATTGGATTTATATCCCGCCCTCCACTCCGAAGAGTCTCAGAGCGGCTCACAATCTCCTTTACCTTCCTCCCCCACAACAGGCACCCTGTGAGGTAGATGAAGATATTGGATTTATATCCCGCCCTCCACTCCGAAGAGTCTCAGAGTGGCTCACAATCTCCTTCCCCTTCCTCCCCCACAACAGACACCCTGTGAGGTAGATGAAGATATTGGATTTATATCCCGCCCTCCACTCCAAAGAGTCTCAGAGCGGCTCACAGTCTCCTTTCCCTTCCTCCCCCACAACAGACACCCTGTGAGGTAGATGAAGATATTGGATTTATATCCCGCCCTCCACTCCGAAGAGTCTCAGAGCAGCTCACAATCTCCTCTACCTTCCTCCCCCACAACAGACACCCTGTGAGGTGGGTGGGGCTGAGAGGGCTCTCACAGCAGCTGCCCTTTCAAGGACAACCTCTGCCAGAGCTCTGGCTGACCCAAGGCCATTTCAGCAGCTGCAAGTGGAGGAGTGGGGAATCAAGCCCAGTTCTCCCAGATAAGAGTCCACGCACTTAATCACTACACCAAACTGGCTTTGGGCGCTTAACCACTACTACACCAAACTGATTCACAGGATCTGCACTGCTGTCTGCACTCTGTTTGAAATCCTCCAAGGAAGGCGAGCCCACCACCTCCTGAGGAAGACTGTTCCACTGAGGAACCGCTCTAACGGTCAGGAAGTTCTTCTTGATGTTGAGCCGGAAACTCTTTTGATTTAAATTCAACTCATTGGTTCTGGTCCTTCCCTTCTGGGGCCACAGAAAAGAACTATATGACAGCTTTTCAAGTACTTGAAGATGGTAATCCTGTCACCTCTCAGTCACCTCCTCTCCAGACGTCAGGTGCTGTGTGCAGCTACACAGGGGAAGCCCAAGTGCAGGCAAGAAGAGGAGGAATTAAACACACACACACACTAGGAAAGAGGAGAGAGAGAAAGAGAGAAACCAACACTGCAGTTTCAGGTGCCACCCAAACAATGCTTAGAAGAAGATGATGATATTGGATTTATATCCTGCCCTCCACTCCGAGTCTCAGAGCAGCTCACAATCTCCTTCATCTTCCTCCCCAACAACAGGCACCCTGTGAGGTGGGTGGGGCTGAGAGAGCTCTCCCAGAAGCTGCCCTTTCAAGGACAACTCCGCCAGAGCTCTGGCTGACCCAAGGCCATTCCAGCAGCTGCAAGTGGAGGAGTGGGGAATCGAACCCGGTTCTCCCAGATAAGAGAGCTCTGGCTGACCCAAGGCCATTCCAGCAGGTGCAAGTGGAGGAGTGGGGAATCAAACCCGGTTCTCCCAGATAAGAGTCCGTGCACTTAACCACTACACCAAACTGGCTCTCAAAAGGTACGTGGGGCTGAGAGAGTTCTTACAGCCTTTCAAGTCCAACTTCTGCCAGAGCTATGGCTGACCCAAGGCCATTCCAGCAAGTGCAAGTGGAGGAGCGGGGAATCAAACTCGGTTCTCCCAGATAAGAGTCCATGCACTTAACCACTACACCAAACTGGCTCTCTCAGAAGAAGATATTGGATTTATACCCCACCCTTCACTCTGAATCTCAGAGCAGCTCACAATCTCCTATATCACCTCCCCCCACAACAGGCACCCTTTGAGGTGGGTGGGGCTGAGAGAGCTCTGACAGAAGCTGCCCTTTCAAGGACAACCTCTGCCAGAGCTATGGCTGACCCAAGGCCATTCCAGCAGCTGCAAGTGGAGAAACGGGGAATCAAACCCGGTTCTCCCAGATAAAGAGTCCGCACACTTAACCACTACACAAAAACTGTGTTTTAATCTGCATAGTCAATGAGATCTCCAGGGGCCAATCAGAAGCCCTGCTGGGTAGGAGCCCCAATTGGCCCCGCCCATTTTCTAAAAACATTTAGCAGCTAAGCAAAATGTCAGGGGGTGCCCACAAGTGCCGCATCGGGGACATTGGCAGGAGGTGATTTGAAAGACCTCAGCCTGAGACTTTGGAATGCAGCCACCAGTCTGAGTAGACAAGACTGATTGTGATGGACCAGGAGTCTCCCTCAGTAGAAGGCAGCTTCATGTTTTAGGGGAGGGGCTGTGGCTCCGTAACAAAGCATGCATTTCCCAGGTTCAGTCCCCGGCATCTCCAGGACCAGTCAAGAGGGGATGTGGAAGACTCTTCTCTGCCTGAGACACTGGAGAGCGGCTGCCAGTCTGAGTAGACAAGACTGACCGTGATAGACAGATTGTTTGAAAAGAGGAAGAGCATTTGCTTGACATCCTGAAGGTCCCAGGTTCAATCCCTGGCATCTCCAGTTAAAAAGGTCCAGGTAGGAGGTGATGGGAAAGACCCTTCTCTTCCCGAAACCCTGCAGAGCAGCTGCCAGTCAGAGTCAAGCACTGCCAGTCAAGATTGACCCTGATGGACCAAAGTTCTGATCAGGGACGGACTGTGGCTCAGCATTTGCTTGGCATGTAAGAGGTTGACCATATGAAGCTGCCTTATACTGAATCAGACCCTTGGTCAATCAAAGTCAGTATTGTCTTCTCAGACTGGCTCTCCAGGGTCTCCAGCTGAGGTTTTTCACACCTATTTGCCTGGACCCTTTTTTGGAGATGCCAGGGATTGAACCTGGGACCTTCTGCTTCCCAAGCAGATGCTCTACCACAGCCACCGTCCCTCCCCCTACCACTGAGCCACCGTCCCTCCCCCCGGGTTCCAGGTTCAATCCCCAGCATCTCCAGTTAAAAAGGACCAGGCAGGAGGTGATGGGAAAGACCTCAGCCTGAGACTCTGGAGAGCCATAGAGAAGGGTCACAGCTCAGTGGTAGAACATCTGCTTGGAATGCAGAAAGTCAAAGGTTCAATCCCCGGCACCTCCAGTTAAAAAGGACCAGGTAGAATGTGATGGGAAAGACCTCAGCCTGAGATCCTAGAGAACCATGGAGAGGGGCCATAGCTCAGTGGCAGAGGCTCTGCTTGACATGCGGAAGGTCCCAGGTTCAATCCCCGGCATCTCCAGTTAAAAGGACCAGGCAGGAGGTGATGGGAAAGACCTCAGCCTGAGACCCTGGAGAGCCATGGAGAAGGGCCATAGCTCAGTGGTAGAACATCTGCTTGGCATGCAGAAGGTCCCAGGTTCAATCCCAGGCATCTCGAGTTAAAAAGGATCAGGCAGGAGGTGGTGGGAAAGACCTCAGCTTGAGACCCTGGAGAGCAGCTGCAATCTGAGTACTGATTGTGGTGGACCCAGGGGTCTGGTTCAATATAATACAACTTTATATTTTAGGGGAGGGGTAATGCCTCAGTGGCAGAGCCTCTGCTTGGCTTGCAGAAGGTCCCGAGTTCAATCCCCACTATCTCCAGCTAAAAGGACCGGACAAATAATGTTTAATAACTGCAGAGCTGCTGCGTGTCTGAGTAGGCGATGCTGACTTTGGCAGGCCTGTGGTCTGATTGAGTGGGAGGCAGCTTCACGCGTCTCCTGCCAACGAGGAAAAAAAATCGCTTCCCAGGTAAGAACCGCACAGAAAGGATTCTTAGAATAATATTTACTAGACAACAGAGATTTTGATAGATGTACACGGATGGTGACTTCCACTTTGGAGAGCAGGTGGGTCTCACCTTGTGCTCTTGGCTGTACTTTCCTGTGGGGAATTGAAAAGAAAGGACAGAAAATGAAACGTTATGCTCCACTCCAGCTGCAGATGCATCCTCTACTGCTGCACAAGGCTTTTATCATTTCAGTACTTGGAAGGGAGACATAAGACCATAAGAGAAGCCCTGTTGGATCAGGCCAACGGCCCATCCAGTCCAACACTCTGTGTCACATAAGAACATAAGAGAAGCCTTGTTGGATCAGGCCAATGGCCCCTCCAGTCCAACACTCTTTGTCACACAGTGGCCAATAATTTTTATATATATATATATATATATATACACATACACACACACACACACACACTGTGGCTAATAGCCACTGATGGACCTCTGCTCCATATTTTTATCTAACTCCCTCTTGAAGCTGGCTATGCTTGTAGTCGCCACCACCTCCTGTGGCAATGAATTCCACATGTTAATCACCCTTTGGGTGAAGAAGTACCTCCTTTTATCCGTTCTAACCCGACTGCTCAGCAATTTCATTGAATGCCCACGAGTTCTTGTATTGTGAGAAAGGGAAAAAAGTACTTCTTTCTCCATCCCATGCACAATCTTGTCAACCTCTCTCATGTCACCCCGCAGTTGACGTTTCTCCAAGCTAAAGAGCCCCAAGCGTTTTAACCTTTCTTCATAGGGAAAGTATTCCAACCCTTTAATCATTCTAGACCACTGAGGAAGGCTCTGCAGAGGAAGGCGATGGCCAGCCACCTCTGCTTCTCCCTTGCCCTGAAAGCCCCTTGCTGGGATCACCAGAAGTCTAAGCTAGGCAGGGTCGGTACTTGGATGGGAGACCACCAAGGAAGGCTCTGCAGAGGAAGGCCGTGGCCAACAACCTCTGTTTCCCCCTTGACTTGGAAGAAAACTCCTTTGGACAGTCCAAGGAACACACTTTCCTCCAAGCCATTCACAGCCTGCAAGCTTCACCCTCAAAGAACCACTTCTCCCCCTACAAGTGCCTCCCCCCACCCCTCCACACCCAATCTATTCAGACCTAATCAGCAGTTACTTCCATAGCTGGCAGAGGTTGTCCTTGAAAGGGCAGTTTCTGTCAGAGCTCTCTCAGCCCCACCCACATCACAGGGTGGTTAAGTGTGTAGACTCTTATCTGGGAGAACCGGGTTTGATTCCCCCCTCCTCCACTTGCAGCTCCTGGAATGGCCTTGGGTCAGCCATAGCTCTGGCAGAGGTTGTCCTTGAAAGGGCAGCTGCTGTGAGAGCCCTCTCCAGCCCCACCCACCTCACAGGGGGTCTGTTGTGGGGGAGGAAGGGAAAGGGGATTGTGAGCTGCTCTGAGACTCTTCGGAGTGGAGGGCGGGATATAAATCCAATATCTTCATCTACCTCACAGGGTGTCTGTTGTGGGGGAGGAAGGGAAAGGGGATTGTGAGCCGCTCTGAGACTCTTCGGAGTGGAGGGCGGGATATGAATCCAATATCTTCATCTACCTCACAGGGTGTCTGTTGTGGGGGAGGAAGGGAAAGGAGATTGTGAGCCGCTCTGAGACTCTTCGGAGTGGAGGGCGGGATATAAATCCAATATCATCTTCTTCTTCTTCTTCTTAGAGGGCCCCGTTGTGCAGAGTGGTAAAGCTGCAGTCCTGCAGTCCAAGCTCTCTGCTCACGACCTGAGTTCGATCCCGGTGGAAGCTGAGTTCAGGTAGCCGGCTCCAGGTTGACTCAGCCTTTCAGGGGAAGGCAAGGGCAAGGCATGGTCCCCTATGCAAGCACCAGTTGTTTCCGACTCTGGGGTGACGTGGCTTTCACAGCGTTTTCACAGCAGACTTTTCACGGGGTGGTTTGCCATTGCCTTCCCCAGTCCTCTACGCTTCCTCCCCAACAAGCTGGGTGCTCATTTTACCGACCTCAGAAGGATGGAAGGCTGAGTCAACCTGGAGCCGGTGACCTGAAGCCAGCTATAGCTGGGATAGAACTCAGGTCGTGAGCAGAGAGTTCAGACCACAGTACTGCTTCTTTACCACTCTGCGCCACGGGGAAGGCAACGGCAAACCACCCCGTCAAAAGTCTGCCGTGAAAACCTTGCGAAAGCAACGTCACCCCAGAGTTGGAAATGACTGGTGCTTGCGCAGGGGGACTACCTTTACCTTTTAAGTCTGCTTAGAGCATACGAAAGCTGACATTCTGAATAAAACTTAGTTGGTCTTAAAGGTGAAACTTGACGACTGCTTTGTTCTGTAGCTTCAGACCAACACAGCTGCCCGCTTGGATCTATCCAAACAAAGAATGATTGACACACTGCCACAGGAAGTTGTGATAGCTATAAGCACAGGCAGCTTCAAGAGGCGACTGGATAAACATACAGAGCAGAGGTTCATCAGTGCCTACTGTTAACTACCAGGTCTAGATGGAACTCTCTGTCTGGGGCAATTTAGAAGAAGAAGAAGAAGATATCGGATATATATTCCACCGTCCACTCCAAATCTAAGAGTCTCAGAGCGGCTCACAATCTCCTTTCCCTTCCTCCCCCACAACAGACACCCTGCGAGGTAGATGAAGATATTGGATTTATATCCCGCCCTCCACTCCGAAGAGTCTCAGAGCGGCTCACAATCTCCTTTCCCTTCCTCCCCCACAACAGACACCCTGTGAGGTAGATGAAGATATTGGATTTATATCCCGCCCTCCACTCCGAAGAGTCTCAGAGCGGCTCACAATCTCCTTTCCCTTCCTCCCCCACAACAGACACCCTGTGAGGTGGGTGGAGCTGGAGAGGGCTCTCATAGCAGCTGCCCTTTCAAGGACAACTCCTGCCAGAGCTCTGGCTGACTCAAGGCCATTCCAGCAGCTGCAAGTGGAGGAGGGGGGAATCAAACCCGGTTCTCCCAGATAAAAGAGCTCTGGCTGACCCAAGGCCATTCCAGCGGCTGCAAGTGGAGGAGTGGGGAATCAAACCCGGTTCTCCCAGATAAGAGTCCGCGCTCTTCACCACTACACCGAACTGCCTCTCCCGCTGGTGGACCTCCTGATGGCCCCTGGGTTTTGGCCCCTGTGTGACACAGAGTGTTGGACTGGAGGGCAGGGCTGGATCTAGGGGGAGGGGGAGTGCTTGCCCAGGGCGCCGACTGAGGGGGGGCCGCCAAATTGGGTATGGAGTCCATTGTATGCTGTGGGACCACAAGATAGAATGGTCCATAAGAGGGTGTCATTTCTTAATTTTGCCCCCCCCCTAAAAAACATGTAGATCTGGTCCTGCTGGAGGGGCCACTGACCTGATCCAACATGGCTTCTCCTATGTTCTTCTGTCTGAGGCAGTGATGCTCTGCCTTCTTGGTGCTTGGGGGGCCACAGGGAGAGGGCTTCTGGAGTTCTGCCTCCAATGATGGACCTCCTGATGGCACCTGGGGTTTTTTGGCCACTGTGTGACGAGTGTTGGACTGGATGGGCCACTGGCCTCATCCAACATGGCTCCTCTTATGTTCTTATGTCTGGGGCAGTGATGCTCTGTATTCTTGGTGCTGGGGAGGGCAACAGTGGGATGGCTTCTGGTGTCCTGGCCCCACTGGTGGACCTCCTGATGGCGCCTGGTTTTTTTGGCCCCTGTTGGACTGGAGGGGCCACTGGCCTGATCCAACAGGGCTTCTCTTATGTTCTTATGTCTGGGGCAGTGATGCTCTGTATTCTTGGTGCTTGGGCGGGGGGGGGGCACAGTGGGAGGGCTTCTAGTGTCCTGGCCCCACTGATGGACCTCCTGATGGCACCTGGGGTTTTTTTGGCCACTGTGTGACACAGAGTGTTGGACTGGAGGAGCCACTGGCCTGATCCAACATGGCTCCTCTTCTGTTCATCCCTCCTCCACCTCCAAGCCCCCCCTCCCCGCTGGCCTGGGCCCCCTCCCCTGGCGCCCACCTTCCTTATCCGGGGGAAGGCGTCCTTCAGGCTCTGCCAGAGGTTCTTGAGCTCCGCGTGGAGCCGGGCCCAGAAGTCCTTCCTCTTCTGGTGCTGGTCCTGCTCGATGTCCCGCAGGGCGCAGACGTGCTCCTCCTCCGCGCAGGTCACCTCCAGCCGGTCGCACTGATGCTCCTCCGGGCGGCAGTGGCAGATCTTGTAGTCGCACACCACCCGCTGGAAGCGCAGGACGTCGTACTGGGCCGGGTCGAGCACCACCCCCGGCGTGGAGTAGGTGATGTCTCGCACGCGCGACATGCTGCCCTGGGGACAGTTGCAGTGCCAAGGGCTCCAGTCCTGCCACTGGTAGCGCGTGTCGCCCACGATTAGGATGTCCACCTTGCCCGGCGATGGGGCTTTGCTCTCTTCCGTGGTGGTCTGGACCGTCATCACCATCACCGGGATCCCTTCGCTGGTGGCCACGGCCACCTGGCTCTCCTCCAGAGAGGTGTCGCCGGGGATGTAGCCAGCGGCCACAGTGGCCGTGGCGGCCGCCGGGAGGAGATCGATGAGGTGCGGCGGGGCGGCGATCAGGACGTCCTCGTGCTCCCCGACCTGGTGCCCCCCCACGCTGAGGTCCGGCCCCAGGCAGGCGGGCCACAGCCAGAGCAGCAGGGGCAGGAGCCCGCCCCCTATGGCCATGGAGGGGGAACTGCACCCCAGAAGGAGACAGGCAGGAGGCAAAACTCTGGGGCAATGGACCGGCTCCGGGTGGGTGGGGACAGGGGGCGGGGCCAAGAGGCAGGTGTTTGGGGGCGGGGCGTCGCCAGGCAACCCGGCTCGTAACGTCGGGAGAACAAAGGGCTTGGAACGCGGCAGGGCGCGCAGCGCGCTTTTGCGCACGGACTTGGAACGCGGCAGGGCGCGCAGCGCGCTTTTGCGCACGGACTTGGAACGCGGCAGGGCGCGCGGCGCGTTTTTGCGCACCGTCTTGGAACGCGGCAGGGCGCGCGGCGCGTTTTTGCGCACCGTCTTGGAACGCGGCAGGGCGCGGGGCGCGTTTTTGGGCACGGTCTTGGAACGCGGCTGGGCGCGCGGCGGGTTTTTGCGCACGGTCTTGGAACGCGGCTGGGCGCGCGGCGCGTTTTTGCGCACCGTCTTGGAACGCGGCGCGTTTTTGCGCCCGGCCCGAGCGCAGCGCCTCGTTAGCACGTGCGAGGAGGGAAAAAGGCGGGCTTGCGCGGGAGGCTTATGGAGATGCGGGGGAAGACTACAATGCCTCCTTCGGCCAAGGGTGGGGAAGACGCTGCGGGCCACTTGTCCCTTTGCTGTGTTGGTGAGTCGTGGGAACAGGCGCGATGCCTTCGTGGGGGTTTGGGCTGATAACCTTGCTGGGGGTGGGGAAGCGGGTTCCAGACTTGGCTTCCTCCTTCTCCCGGGACCCGCGTCTTCGGAGTGGAGGGCGGGATATAAATCCAATCTCTTCGTCTACCTCACAGGGTGTCTGTTGTGGGGGAGGAAGGGGAAGGAGATTGTGAGCCGCTCTGAGACTCTTCGGAGTGGAGGGCGGGATAGAAATCCAATATCTTCTTCTTCCATTCCGTCGAGTCACTCCGTGCAGCCCTCCTTGACTCCCCGTTAGAAAGACAGACGATACATGATGTAATTCAATAAATATATTTGTACATAAACATTCAGAGAACTGTGTCTGAAGTTCCAGGCATTCTGCAAATGCCAAAAAAGGCAGCACCCCCTTCCTCGGTCAGCGTCTGCAGACCCAAAATAGTTTGCCATTTCTTTTCTTTTTTTAAATTTCAAGCAGCAACAAAACACATTTTGGGACGCTCCGATTTTATGCAATGATAAATAAATCCAGGCGAAGTAGTGCCTGTCGCACCCCTGTCTTGCTCTACTCCCTGCTTCCCAGAACAAAGAAGAAATTTCATAGGCTGCCTGAAGAAAGCACCAGGGGGCCTTAGGTTGGGGGCCTGGAGTATGTGTGGAGGGAATATGTCTGTTTATTTACAAGTAATATACAAATTAAAGTTTAGGTGTAGGGGAGAGGCAAGTGCTTACGCACAGAGCTGCGACAGCATCCCTCCCTTCTGTCTCTTGCCCTCCAGATACAGGTTTCAGTTTCCATTGATTACCACCCAAATGACCCTGAGCTCTCTCTCTGCAGCTCTGTCTTCCAACCAGGTCAACAGCTTGGAGCCACCAGCCACTTCAGCAAGCAGTTTTGTTAGGGTTGCCAAGTCCAATTCAAGAAATATCTGGGGACTTTGGGGGTGGAGCCAGGAGACTTTGGGGGTGGAGCCAGGAGCAAGGTTGTGGCAAGCACAATTGAACTCCAAACGGAGTTCTGGCCATCACATTTCAAGGACTGAACACCCTTTAAACCCCTTCCTTCCACAGGAAATAATGAAGGATAGGGGCACCTTCTTTTGGGGCACATAGAATCGGACCCCCTGGTCCAATCTTTTTGAAACTTGGAGGGTATTTTGGGGAGAAGCACCAGATGCTACACTGCAAATTTGGGGCCTCTACCTCAAAGAAAAGCCCCCCCCCAGAGCCCCAGATACCCGCGGAGCCATTCTCCATTATTTCCTATGGGAATACATCTCCGTAGGGAACAATAAAGTTCCCAGCAGATATTTCCCTCCTCTCCCCCCGCTTTCTGACGACCCTGAAGCGGGGGGAGGGCTTCCAAGCCGGGGGATCCCCTGCCCCCACCTGGGGATTGGCAACCCTACGTTTCGGCCCGTCGCAGCCCTTGTGAGGCAATTTGTTTTACCCAGAGGCTGTTGCGTCTTTGCGGTGTGCAACAAAAACGACAATCCTGAACAGCCCACAAGTTTGCAAGCCTTGATCAGCAGTGTGGAAAACATTCCGGCCGCCCAGGGAGCAAGTGAAGAGTAAGCTTGCCAACTCCAGTTTGGGAACTACCTGGAGATTTGGGGGGTGGAGTCTGGGGAGGGAGGAGTTTGGGGGGGGAGGGGCCTCAGCAGGGCACAGTGCCACGAAGTCCCCCCTCCAAAGCAGCCATTTCCTCCAGGGGAACTGATCTCGGTCATCCGGAAGTCAACTGGAGCAGCAAGAGGTCTCCAGGCCCCACCTGGAGGTTGGCAAGCTTAGCTGAAGAGGGAGAGAATGATCGAAAGCCTCTCCCATTTACATCGTTCACTTTTGTTTACTGGTTTCCTGCTTTTCTTCCCAGCTGGGGCTCAAAACAGCTTGTAGAACTTCCTCCTCCAGTCCCTCCAGTTTCCCAGCATAACAGCCCTGTGAGGTAGGCCAGGTTGAAAGTTTGTTAACAGGACCCAAGGTCACCCAGCGAGCTTCCATGGGAGAAGTGGGGGTCCGCCACACTGGCTCTCGATCCCCCCCCCTCCGTGGCCCGCTTCCCCACAAGCAGCTGTTCCCAAGGAGAGGGCGTTTGGCAAAAGGCAGAGGAAAGCTGTAAGGTTGCCAACTGGTCTGGAGAAAAACAGCCCCGTCCCTTTAAAAGAAGTTGAATGGGATGTTATCAGCCTTCCTACCACGCTGCAGACGGACTAGGGGTGCCAAGTCCAATTTAAGAAATATCTGGGGACTTTGGGGGTGGAGCCAAGATCAAGGCTGTGACAAGCATCATTGAACTCCAAAGGGAGTTCTGGCCATCACATTTAAAGGGACGGCACACCTTTTCAGTTCCTTCCTTCCATAGGAAATAATGGATTGGGGCACCTTCTTTTGGGGCTCATAGAATTGGACCCCCTGGTCCAATCTTTTTGAAACTTGGGGGGTATTTTGGGGAGAGACACTGGATGCTAGACTGAAAATTTGGTGCCTCTACCTCAAAAAACAGCCTCCCCAGAGCGCCAGATACCTACGGGCCGCCATGACATCGGCAGGGCGTTTTTCTCCAGACCAACCTTCAATGAAGCCCAGGATTCATCTCACGGACGACATTTCCCTGCTCCTTTCCCAAGGTGTTCAGGGCTGTTTACAATCTTCCCCCAAAGAGAGCCAGTTTGGTGTAGTGGTTAAGTGCACAGACTCTTATCTGAGAGAACCAGGTTTGATTCCCCACTCCTCCACTTGCAGCTTCTGGAATGGCCTTGGGTCAGCCATAGGTCTCTTATCTGGGAGAACCGGGGTTGATTCCCCACTCCTCCACTTGCAGCTGCTGGAATGGCCTTGGGTCAGCCAGAGCTCTCTTATCTGGGAGAACCGGGGTTGATTCCCCACTCCTCCACTTGCAGCTGCTGGAAGGGCCTTGGGTCAGCCAGAGCTCTCTTATCTGGGAGAACCGGGTTTGATTCCCCACTCCTCTACTTGCAGCTGCTGGAATGGCCTTGGCTCAGCCATAGCTCTCTTATCTGGGAGAACCGGGGTTGATTCCCCACTCCTCCACTTGCAGCTGCTGGAATGGCCTTGGGTCAGCCAGAGCTCTCTTATCTGGGAGAACCGGGTTTGATTCCCCACTCCTCTACTTGCAGCTGCTGGAATGGCCTTGGCTCAGCCATAGCTCTCTTATCTGGGAGAACTGGGTTTGATTCCCCACTCCTCCACTTGCAGCTGCTGGAATGGCCTTGGTTCAGCCATAGCTCTCTTATCTGGGAGAACTGGGTTTGATTCCCCACTCCTCCACTTGCAGCTGCTGGAATGGCCTTGGGTCAGCCATAGCTCTCTTATCTGGGAGAACCGGGTTTGATTTCCCACTCCTCCACTTGCACCTGCTGGAATGGCCTTGGGTCAGCCAGAGCTCTCTTATCTGGGAGAACCAGGTTTGATTCCCCACTCCTCTACTTGCAGCTGCTGGAATGGCCTTGGGTCAGCCAGAGCTCTCGCAGGAGTTGTCCCTGAAAGGGCAGTTTCTGTCAGTGCCCTCTCAGCCCCACCCATCTCACCTAAACCTCCCCCCCCCCCCCCCCAGTATTTTAAAGCATTTTAAGAAAGTTAGAGTCTAGTGGCACTTTGAAGATCAACAGAGCTTCATTCAAGGCATGGGCTTCTGTGTGCACGCATGCTTCTTAAGCTCATACCTTAAATAAAACCTTGTTGCTCTTAAATGTGCCTGACTGGACTCTAACGTTATTGCTTCAGACCAGGGGTGGCCAGTTTGGTGTAGTGGTTAAGTGTGCAGACTCTTATCTGGGAGAACCGGGTTTGATTCCCCACTCCTCCACTTGCAGCTGCTGGAATGGGCTTGGGTCAGCCAGAGCTCTGGCAGAGGTTGTCCTTGAAAGGGCAGCTGCTGTGAGAGCCCTCTCAGCCCCACCCACCTCACAGGGAGTCTGTTGTGGAGGAAGAAGATATAGGAGATTGTAAGCCACTCCGAGTCTCTGATTCAGAGAGAAGGGAAGGGTATAAATCTGCAATTCTTCTTCTTCAAATGACCCTCACAACAACCTTTTGAGGTAGGTTATCATGAGCGTGACAGTCCAGGGTCAGGTGGCCAAACTTGCTTAATGTAGGAGCCACATAGACTAAACGTTAGATGTATGAGAACTGGATGGAAGGAAGGAAGGAAGGAAGGAAGGAAGGAGATGATGAAAATATTGGATTTATATCCCACCCTCTACTCCAAATCTCAGAGTCTCAGAGCAGCTCACAATCTCCCGTATCTCCCTCCCCCACAATAGGCCTCCTGTGAGGTGGATGGGGCTGAGAGGGCTCTCACAGCAGCTGCCCTTTCAAGGACAACTTCTGCCAGAGCTATGGCTGACTCAAGGCCATTCCAGCAGCTGCAAGTGGAGGTGTGGGGAATCAAACCCCATTCTTCCAGATAAGAGTCTGCGCACTTCACCATTACAGCAAACTGGCTCTCAGAAGGAAGGAAGGATGGATGATGGGGAGGGAGGGAGGACAGAGGGAGAGGTGGAAGGAAAGCTAAGTTTAAATGCATTTTCAAAGCTGCCGGCTTTCTTGGTTTGGAGATTTAAAGAGACAAACGCCTTCTCCAAGAAGAAGGCTCTGACCTCCATCGCTAACTGCTTCCCCGCACCTGGAGCAAATTCCCTCCAAAACCTGTAACGCCTCCAAAGACACGTGCCTCTGAGCTCATATGGAGGCCTCTCTTTTTTTTTCAGTCTCCGGGTTACCTCCTTCCCTCCCCCACACCTCTGCTTTTCAAAACGGGACCCTCAGTTTTTCAACTTTTTTTACAAAAGTAATTTAAAAAAAAAAAAGAAAGCAGGCAGGTCTTCGCTTTTCCAAAAGGACAGGCCGGTCAAGTGAATGGGCCTTTTAAAATCCATTACAAAGGAATAAATGACTGACATAACATAAAATGTTCATCGGTTTACAAGAAGGCACAGCCGGGGTCATCTATTGGTGGTTCCGGAAGCGTTCCTGGATCGATCCAATCTGCCGGGGAGAACATAAGAACATAAGAGAAGCCCTGTTGGATCAGGCCAATGGCCCAGTCCAACACTCTGTGTCACACTGTGGCCAAAAAAACCAAGTGCCATCAGGAGTTCCATCAGTGGAGCTAGAGGCCCTTCCACTGTACCCCACCCCCCACCCCCGCAAGCACAAGAATACAGAGCATCACTGCCCCAGACAGAGAGTTCCTGTGGCTAATAGCCACTGATGGTCCTCTGCTCCAGGTGTTTCTCCAGTCCCCTCTTGAAGCTTTCTATGCTTGTAGCTGCCACCACCTCCTGTGGCAGTGAATTCCCGTGTTAATCACCCTTTGGGTGAAGAAGGACTTCCTTTTATCCGCTTTAACCTGTCTGCTCAGCAATTTCATCGGATGCCCACGAGTTCTCATATTGGGAGAAAAGGACTTCTTTCTCTACTTTCTCCATCCCATGCATAATCTTGTAAACCTCTCTCATGTCACCCCGCAGTCGACGTTTCTCCAAGCTAAAGAGCCCCAAGCGTTTCAACCTTTCTTCCTAGGGGAAGGGTTCCAACCCTCTAATCGTTCTAGTCAACTCTTGCGAGTCCCCTCATCCTCTGCTGCCAACTGCAACAGCTCCCTGCCCTCCTCTAAGCGACACATCCCTGCAAACACCCTGCCTTCTCGAGAAGACGCAGAGGGGGCAGAAGTCGGCGGAACTCACTGGCGGACGCATTCGGGGATGTGCGCTTGTTCCAATGGAATGATCCGGGCCAGCTCTTCCAGGCTCTTGACAAATTGCAGCTTCCGGCTGAATTTGGAACTAGGAAAGAGGAGGAGGAGAAGAAGATTAACATTGATGATGATGATGAAGAAGATATTGGATTTATATCCCGCCCTCCACTCCGAAGAGTCTCAGAGGGGCTCACAATCTCCTTTCCCTTCCTCCCCCACAACAGACACCCTGTGAGGTAGATGAAGATATTGGATTTATATCCCTCCCTCCACTCCGAAGAGTCTCAGAGGGGCTCACAATCTCCTTTCCCTTCCTCCCCCACAACAGACACCCTGTGATGTGGGTGGGGCTGAGAGGGCTCTCCTAGCAGCTGCCCTTTCAAGGACACCTCTGCCAGAGCTATGGCCTACCCAAGGCCATTCCAGCAGCTGCAAGTGGAGGAGTGGGGAATCAAACCCGGTTCTCCCAGCTAAGAGAGCTATGGCTGACCCAAGGCCATTCCAGCAGCTGCAGGTGGAGGATTGGGGAATCAACCCCGGTTCTCCCAGCTAAGAGAGCTCTGGCTGACCCAAGGCCATTCCAGCAGCTGCAGGTGGAGGAGTGGGGAATCAACCCCGGTTCTCCCAGCTAAGAGAGCTCTGGCTGACCCAAGGCCATTCCAGCAGATGCAAGTGGAGGAGTGGGGAATCAAACCCGGTTCTCCCAGATAAGAGTCCGCCCACTTCACCATTACACCAGACTGGCTCTGGTCACTCGATGCCTGGTGGAGAACAGCGTGGGTACTCGATGCATCATGAAGAGTGGCATCAGATGTCACCTCATTGTACCCCTTTCCTCCTGCCCCCTCCCTGAAGGTACTTGCTTAGGAGGGCCATGAAGCAAATGAAGGACATACCTGATGAATGGTTTGAGGACGGTCATCAGTGCTTTGACGTACCAGGTGGAGTGCACCAGAATCAAGGACTTCAGGTTCTTTCGGAGTCTGCAAGAGAAGCCGAAGGGGTACGAGGCGCTGTTTATCCTTGAAACTTCCTGCTGCAGGGTTTTTGCGATCGACAGAACTAGCATTCAGAGGGCCGACTCAGGCTGTTGGCAAACGAATCGTTTTCTGTGGCCCCAGAAGGTAGGACCAGAACCAGTTGAAATTAAGAGTTTCCAGCTCAACATTCGAAAGGACTTCCTGACCGTAAGAGTGGTTCTGTCAAGCGATGTTTTATCTTTCTATGACTGTCTATGTTTATCTGATTATAACTGCCATGCTTTAAAATATCACTAACCCTGAACTAAGCGGAGGCACATCAAAGTAGAGAATTAGCCGGCGCCTCTTTTGCTTTTACTAACAAATGAAGGAATTTGTTCTTTGAAGATAAAGCCTCCAGCGACACTTTCCCAGGCCAGGCCTGGGCCCAGGAAGAATAACCACAGGGGAGATAAAGAAGTTGCTGTGTGGATTTTCACACGTGAATACAGGATTGTTTAGTAATTGTAGCAATGTTTAGAGAACCTTTGATGTGCCACCTTTAAGTATGCATTCTACTGCTACTCTGTAGCAGTTCCAATACTTGGCTCAATAGAAGCACATGGATTATCAATAAACCATACTTTGTTTCAACTCAAGGACTGGTTACTTTGAAATCTGCTTGCTTGACAGGTTCCTCAATGGAACAGGCTTCCTCCTCGGGAGGTGGTGGGCTCTCCATGTTGGATCAGGCCAATGGCCCCTCCAGTCCAACCCTCTGTGTCACATAAGAACATAAGAGGAGCTATGTTGGATCAGGCCAGTGGCCCATCCAGTCCAACACTCTGTGTCACATAAGAACATAAGAGAAGCTATGTTGGATCAGGCCAGTGGCCCCTCCAGTCCAACTCTTTGTGTCACACAGTGGCCAATATATGTGTGTGCTCCATATTTTTATCTAACCCCCTCTTGAAGCTGGCTATGCTTATAGCCGCCACCACCTCCTGTGGCAGTGAATTCCACATGTTAGTCACCCTTTGGGTGAAGAGGGACTTCATTCTATCCATTTTAACCTGACTGCTCAGCAATTTCATCGAATGCCCACGAGTTCTTGTATTGTGAGAAAGGGAGAAAAGGACTTCTTTCTCTACTTCTCCATCCCATGCATAATCTTGTAAACCTCTATCATGTCACCCCGCAGTCGACGTTTCTCCAAGCTAAAGAGCCCCAAGCGTTTTAACCTTTCCTCATAGGGAAAGTGTACCAACCCTTTAATCATTCTAGTTGCCCTTTTCTGCACTTTTTCCAATGCGATAACATCCTTTTTGAGGTGCGGCGACCAGAATTGCACACAATATTCCAAATGAGACCGCACCATCGATTTCTACAGGGGCATTATGATACTGGCTGATTTGTTTTCAATTCCCTTCCTAATAATTCCCAGCATGGCTTGCTAAACACTCTATCCTTCTGACTGTCCAGAAGAGAAGCCCACAACCAGGGTATAGGCCTCCATGTCTTTTTGACTCCCCACCCCCCGCCCCTCTTACCGCCTGTCAATGGTCTGGTAACAGTGTCTGATCCAGGCGAATGGAGGCACCCGGCTGCGGGGGGTGGCGCCGTTCAAGCACACCAGCGTGTAGTTCTCCGCCACCATCAGCTCCAGCATACTGCTGATGTAGCTGCCAGCATGAGGAACAAAAGAAACATGGCAAGTGAATCCAGGGTTTTAAACAGCCGATGCTCTTTGCAGGACAGATTCGGGGCCCGCCGTTGTGCTCTCTGTACAGTGAAGCTGAACTGGAGATCCAAAGTGATTGATCGTGGAGATGGTACCATCATTCCAATAACTGGTTCGTTTTGATCAAAACCGCTCTCAGAAACGTGTTATGTTTTGTTTTTTCCACTCCTCCCAGGGATCGCAGCACGCTGGGAGCAGCTGTTTTCGCCCTCCTCCTCTCCTCACAACTGTCCTGTGAGGTAGGCTGTATTTGGAGACGGGGACTGATCCAAGGCCAGCCGATAAGCCTCTCGACCAAGTGGGGATTCAAACGTGAATCTCCCCTAAACTGTGACATGAATTAGCCGTTGGAAACTGATGGAGGAGGAAGAAGACGATGATGATATTGGATTTATATCCCACCCCATTCAATGAATCTCAGAGTCACAGAGCGGCTCACAATCCTTCTCTGAGAGAGCTTTTCAAGAGGTGCTCTTGAGAGAACACCTCCGCAAGAACAGCGACTGGCCGAGGTCACCCAGATTGCGGAGGAGGAGGGGGGAATCCAACCAGGGCATGCCGCTCACCTGAAGAGGTTCTCCATGACATAGGGGTAATCGGGGATGGTGTTCTCCGGTAAGTAGCAGGAGGCAAACATAATAATGGCGTTGAGGCCTTCTCCATAATAACCTAGAAAAGAAAGATTGGGGGAATGCAGATGAAGCTGCCTGCTACTGAATCAGACTTTTGGTCCGTTGAGATCAGGCTTTTCTATGCAAACAGGCAGCAGCTCTCCACGGTCTTTCCCATCTGGGGCTCTGGGGGAGCTGTTTTTTGAGGTAGAGGCACCGAATCTGCCGCATAGCATCCGATGCCTTTCCTCAAAACACCTTCCAAGTTTCAAAAAGATTGAACCGCGGGGTCCAATTCTGGGAGCCCCCAAAGAAGGCACCACTGTCCTTCATTATTTCCAAGGGAGGGAAGAAGAAGATATTGGGTTTATATTCCACCCTCCACTCCGAATCTCAGAATCTTAGAGCGGCTCATAATCTCCTTTCCCTTCCTCCCCCACAACAGACACCCTGTGAGGTGGGTGGAGCTGAGAGGGCTCTCACAGCAGCTGCCCTTTCAAGGACAACCTCTGCCAGAGCTATGGCTGACCCAAGGCCATCCCAGCAGGTGCAAGTGGAGGAGTGGGGAATCAAACCCAGTTCTCCCAGATACGAGAGCTCTGGCTGACCCAAGGCCATTCCAGCAGCTGCGAGTGGAGGAGTGGGGAATCAAATCTGATTCTCCCCGATAAGAGAGCTATGGCTGACCCAAGTCCATTCCAGCGGGTGCAAGTGGAGGAGTGGGGAATCAAACCCGGTTCTCCCAGAAAAAAAAACTGTGACTGACCCAAGGCCATTCCAGCAGCTGCAAGTGGAGGAGTGGGGAATCAAACCTGGTTCTCCCAGATAAGAGAGTTATGGCTGGCCCAAGGCCATTCCAGCAGCTGCAAGTGGAGGAGTGGAGAACCCAACCCGGTTCTCCCTGATAAGAGAGCTCTGGCTGACCCAAGGCCATTCCAGCAGCTGCGAGTGGAAGAGTGGGGAATCAAATCTGGTTCTCCCCAATAAGAGAGCTATGGCTGACCCAAGACCATTCCAGCAGATGCAAGTGGAGGAGCGGGGAATCAAACCCGGTTCTCCCAGATAAGAGTCCGCACACTTAACCACTACACCAAACTGGCTCTTAAAGGCATTTAAAAAGGCGTGCAGTCCCTTTAAATGTGATGGCCAGAACTCCCTTTGGAGTTCCACGATGCTTGTCGCAACCTTGCTCCTGGCTCCACCCCTAGTGTCTTCTAGCTCCACCCCCAAAGCCCCCAGATATTTCTGGAATTGGAGTTGGCAACCCTAATCACAAGCCATGAGTCAAGGCTTTCTGCCAGTACCTCCGTGGGAGATGACCCGCTTGTAGGGCCCGATGGCGCCCAAGTCCACTTTCTGTTCCCTCTCGTCCAACCGGAAGACCCGCCACGTATGCCCGTCTTGGTTGATGAAGTCCACCACACGGTCGGAGCAAAATCTCTTGGACAGGCTGTCGTCCAGCCGCTGAGCCCTGGGGAGGTCGTCTGAGGATAAGAATCATAGAATTGGAAGGGACCTCTAGGGTCATCTAGTCCAACCCCCTGCACAATGCAGGAAACTCACAAACACCTCCCCCCTCAATTCATAGGATCTTCATTGCTGTCTGAGGGCCATCTAGCCTCTGTTGAAAAACCTCCAAGGAAGGAGAGCCCACCACTTCCCGAGGAGGAAGCCTGTTCCACTGAGGAACCACTCTTAACAGTCATAGAATTATAGAGTTGGAAGGGACCTCCAGGGTCATCTAGTCCATCCCCCTGCACAATGCAGGAAACACACAAGTACCTCCCCCTAAATTCAGAGGATCTTCATTGCTGTCAGATGGCCATCTAGCCTCTGTTTAGAAACCTCCATGGAAGGAGAGCCCACCACCTCCCAAGGAGGAAGCCTGTTCCACTGAGGAACCGCTCTAACAGTCAGGAAGTTCTTCCTAATGTGGAGCCGAAAACTCTTTTGATTTAATTTCAACCCATTGGTTCTTGTCCTTCCATCCGGGGCCACAGAAAACAATTCCACACCATCCTCTATATGACAGCCCTTCAAAGACTTGAAGATGGTGATCCTATCACCTCTCAGTCGCCTCCTCTCCAGGCTAAACATCCCCAGCTCCTTTAACCTTTCCTCATAGGACTTGGTCTCCAGACCCCTCACCATCTTCGTCGCCCTCCTCTGGAGCCGTTCCAGCTTGTCTAGATCCTTCTCAAAATGTGGTTGCCAAAACTGAACACAAGACTCCAGGTGAGGTCTTACCAGAGCAGAGTAAAGCGATACCATCACATCACGTGATCTGGACACGAGACTTCTGTTGATACAGCCCAAAATTGCATTTGCCTTTTTAGCCACCGCATCACACTATTGACTCATGTTCAGCGTATGATCCACTAAGACCCCTAGATCCTTTTCGCACATACTTCTGCTAAGACACGTCTCCCCCATCCTATAACCATGCATTGGATTTTTCCTACCTAAATACAGAACTTTACATTTTTCCCTGTTAAAATTCATTTTATTGGTTTTAGCCCAGTTTTCCAGCCTGTCAAGGTCATCCTGGATCCTGTTTCTGTCTTCTTCTGTGTTTGCAACCCCTCCCAATTTAGTATCATCTGCCACATTCCACTTGGATCCCCAGGGATCCAGTTTGCATTCACGGATGTCCTGGTTTTCTCCCCACATGGGACTCAAGATAGCTTAGAATATCCATCTCCCCCTCCTCCGTTCTCCCATCACAACAACCCTGTGAGGTAGGATGGGAGGAGAGATTGTGATGGGCCTAAGATCATCTTAGGGACTGGTTCTTTTCCACTGACTCTCCACCATATTCATAGAGATGGAAGGCACCCGAAGGGTCATAAGAACAGAAGAGAAGCCATGTTGGCTCAGGCCAATGGCTCATCAAGTCTAGCACTCTGTGTCACATAAGAACATAAGAGAAGCCATGTTGGATCAGGCCAGTGGCCCCTCCAGTCCAACACTCTGTGTCACATAAGAACAGAAGAGAAGCCCTGTTGGATCAGGCCAATGGCCCATCCAGTCCAACACTCTGCGTCACAGAAGAACATAAGAGAAGCCATGTTGGATCAGGCCCATGGCCCATCCAGTCCAACACTCTGTGTCACATAAGAACATAAGAGAAGCCATGTTGGATCAGGCCAATGGCCCATCCAGTCCAACGCTCTGTGTCACACAGTGGCCAAAACACAGGTGCCATCAGGAGATTCACCAGTGGGGCCAGCACACCTGAAGCCCTCGCACTGTTGCCCCCCAAGCAACAAGAATACAGCGCATCACTTTCCCCAGACAGAGTTTCATCAATACCTTGTGGCTAATAGCCACTGATGGATCTCTGCTCCATATATTGATCCAATCCCATCTTGAAGTTGTCTATGCCTGTAGCTGCCACCACCTCCTGTGGCAGTGAATTCCACATGTTAATCACCCTTTGGATGAAGAAGGACTTCCTTCTATCCCTTCTAACTGAACCGCTCAGCCATTTCATTGAGTGCTCACGAGTTCTTGTATTGTGAGAAAGGGAGAAAAGTACTTCTTTCTCTACTTTCTCCATCCCATGCATAATCTTGTCAACCTCTATCAGGTCACCCCGCAGTCAACGTTTCTCCAAGCTAAAGAGTCCCAAGCGTTTCAACCTTTCTTCATAGGGAAAGTGTTCCAGCCCTTTAATCATTCTAGTTGCCCTTTTCTGCACTTTTTCCAATGCTATAATATCCTTTTTGAGGTGCGGTGACCAGAATTGCACACAGTATTCCAAATGAGGCCACACCATAGATTTATACAGGGGCATTATGATACTTGCTGATTTGTTTTCAGTTCTCTTCCTAATAATCCCCAGCATGGCGTTGGCCTTTTTTATTGCAATCGCACACTGTCTCGACATTTTCAATGAGTTATCTACCACGACCTCAAAATCTCTCTCTTGGTCAGTCTCTGCCAGTTCAGACCACATAAGTGTATTTATAGTTAGGATGTTTTGGCCCCAATGAGCATTACTTTGCACTTGGCCACGTTGAACCTCATCTGCCACGTTGACGGCCACTCAGCCAGCCTCGACAGATCCCTTTGGAGTGCTTCACAATCCTCTCTGGTTCTTACCACCATGAACAATTTAGTGTCATCTGCAAACTTAGCCACTTCACTTCTTACTCCCAACTCCAGATCATTAATGAACAAGTTAAAGAGCACGGGACCCAGGACTGAGCCCTGCGGCACCCCACTGCTTACCATCCTCCACTGCGAAGACTGCCCATTTATACTCACTCTCTGTTTCCTATTAATTAGCCAGTTTCTGATCCATGAGAGGACTTGTCCTTTTACCCCATGAATAACGAGCTTACTAAGGAGTCTTTGATGAGGAACTTTATCAAAAGCTTTCAGGAAGTCAAGGTAAACAACATCTATTGGGTCCTCCTTATCCACTTGTTTGTTCACCCCCTCAAAGAAATGTAACAGGTTAGTGAGGCAAGATCTTCCCTTACAGAACTGAGTATTCCTCAATAACTTGTGTTCATCAATGTGCCTACTCATTCTGTCCTTGATAACAGTTTCCACCAACTTTCCCAGTATTGACGTCAGACTGACTGGCCTGTAATTTCCCAGATCTCCTGTGGAACCCTTTTTAAAGATGGGGGTGACATTTGCTACCTTCCAGTCCTCAGAAATGGAAGCAGATTTGAACGAGAGATGACATATTTTTGTCAGTAGATCCACAAGTTCACCGTTGAGTTCCTTCAGAACTCTTGGATGTATGCCATCTGGGCCTGGTGACTTATCACTTTTTAAATTGTCTATCAGTCATAGGACCTCCTCTCTCGTCAACTCAATCTGACTCAGGTCATCTAGTCCAAGCCCTGCCACAATGCAGAGCATTCACAAAAACCTCCCCCTTCCACACACACACACATCCCCAGTGACCCCTGCTCCAAGCCCAGAAGATGGCCAAAAAATCCCCCAAAATCCTCCAGGATCCCTGGCCTCTTATGTTCTTATGCCCCATACATAAGAACATAAGAGGAGCCATATTGGATCAGGCCAGTGGACCATCCATCCAACACTCTGTGTCACATAAGAACATAAGAGAAGCCATGTTGGATCAGGCCAATGACCCCTCCAGTCCAACACTCTGTGTCACACAATGGCCAAAACAACCAGGTGCCATCAGGAGGTCCACCAGTGGGGCCAAAACACTAGAAGCCCTCCCACTGTGCCCCCCCAAGCACCAAGAAGACAGAGCATCACTGCCCCAGACATAAGAACATAAGAGAAGCCGTGTTGGATCAGGCCAGTGGCCCCTCCAGTCCAACACTCCGTGTCACACAGGGGCCAAAAACCAAGTGCCATCAGGAGGTCAATCAGTGGGGCCAGGACACTAGAAGCCCTCACTCTGTTGCCCCCCCCCCCCCCAAGCACCAAGAAGACAGAGCATCGCTGCCCCAGACAGAGAGCTCCATCTTGTCTCTGTGGCTAATAGTCACTGATGGACCTCTGCTCCAAATGTTGATCCTATCCCTTCCTGCCCTCCCAGGAATTCACCGCACCCCACTGGCTCTCAGAGAACCCAATCCCCCGTGCTGAGTGGGTGAGCAAAGAATGGGGTCTTTTGTATAATGTCCCAAACTTCTGACGGAATCATAGAGTTGAAAGGGACTTCCGGGGTCATCTAGTCCAACCCCCAAAACCTCAAATTAAGGTACAGAAGGATCTAGGGATCTTTCTTGCAATGGTAGGATAACGCTAGTCTAAGAGTCTCCAGTGCGGTGTCAGGACCTTTCCTGGTACACACCAAGTGTTTTGGGATAGTGGGCGGACCCAGGCAGGACTTCTGCCCAGCTAAGTTTCTGATTGTCTGTATGCCTTTTAAAAAAACGTTGCTTTAGCAGCGGCCACCACAACACAAGGATCTCGCCTCTGGGGCTTGCGGTAAGCGGTGGCAGCCATTTTGTGGGGGCCGTGTCGTGGCTGCGTCCACAGCACTACGTCGGAAATCCAAAGGCGCAAAAAGATTGGGGCCCCCTGTTCTGCCCTTCACGATGACATCACATGGGTGATGTCATCGCACCAGGCACATCATGCCGGGGACACTCTAGGATTCGCTGTAGAACTCTATAGTACCATAAGGGCTTTTAAAACCGTGAATCCTAGAGCGTTGCACTGGGGACTCTCTAGTATTTGCAACAAAACTCTATGGTACCATAAGGGCTTTTAAAACCGTGAATCCTAGAGCGTCGCACTGGGGACGCTCTAGGATTTGCAGTAAAACTCTATGGTACCATAAGGGCTTTTAAAACCGTGAATCCTAGAGCGTCGCACTGGGGACGTTCTAGGATTTGCAGTAAAACTCTATGGTACCATAGAGTTTTTACTGTGAATCCTAGAGTGTCCCCGGCATGATGTGCCCGCTGTGATGTCATGACTTCCAAGGAGTCCCCTGCCCCAGCAATATTATCAGCTGCATCAGGGAACCCCACTTCCCTTTGGAGGATGGGGCATCTCTCAGGTGAGGTGTGACAACAAGAGCAGATTTCCTCCTGGAGAGAACTGCCCTTGTGAAGACATCTGCTTTCATCAGCATGCTGCAGCCTAGAGGTGCCCATTCCCCTGGGGTACCCTTCCCGGGTGGTTTTTCGCCCCTTGGACCCTCACCTTCCCATTCATACTCATGCCCGTTCTCTGAGCCCTCCTGCAGTTCACTGTCAGACGGTGTTTCAAGCTCGTCCACGTTGATGTCCAGGCTGCCGTCTGGCGTGTGCAGCGGGGATTCGCCAGACCTGACGGTGCCCTCGCCGAGATCGGGTGCAGCAAGGCGCTTTTTCATCCTCCGACGGCCACACAGCTCCAGGGTGTTGGGGGCAACCGCTGTGGAGACAGTCATGGAGGGGAACCGTAAGGCGGGGGCTGGTTCTCTCTCAGAGTTCCCAGAATATCCTTCTCTCACAAGAAGAGCCCTGGGTCAGGCCAGAGAAGAACCTCAGAAGAGTCCTGCTGGGTCAGACCAGGGAGGGTCCATCTAGTCCAGCCTCCTGCCTCACACAGTGGCCAACCAGTTCCTCTGGAGGGCCAAAAACAGGGCAGAGAGGCTGAGGCCTTCCCCTGAGAAGAGCATCAGAAGAGCTCTGCTGGATTGGACCAGTGAGGGTCCATGTAGTCCAGCCTCCTGCCTCACACAGGGGCCAACCAGTTCCTCTGGAGGGGCAACAACAGGGCAAAGAGGCCAAGGCCTTCCCCTGAGAAGAGCATCAGAAGAGCCCTGCTGGATTGGACCAGTGAGGGTCCATCTAGTCCAGCATCCTGTCTCACACAGTGGCCAGCCAGTTCCTCTGGAGGGCTAACAACAGGGCAGAGAGGCCAAGGCCTTCCCCTGAGAAGAACTTCAGAAGAGCCCTGCTGGATCAGACCAGGGAGGGTCCATCTAGTCCAGCCTCCTGTCTCACACAGGGGCCAGCCAGTTCCTCTGGAGGGCTAACAACAGGGCAGAGAGGCCAAGGCCTTCCCCTGAGAAGAACTTCAGAAGAGCCCTGCTGGATCAGACTAGGGAGGGTCCATCTAGTCCAGCCTCCTGTCTCACACAGTGGCCAGCCAGTTCCTCTGGAGGGCCAACAACAGGGCAGAGAGGCCGAGGCCTTCCCCTGAGAAGAGCATCAGAAGAGCCCTGCTGGGTCAGACCAGGGAGGGTCCATCTAATCCAGCCTCCTGTCTCACACAGTGGCCAGCCAGTTCCTCTGGAGGGCCAACAACAGGGCAGAGAGGCTGAGGCCTTCCACTGAGAAGAGCATCAGAAGAGCCCTTCTGGATCAGACCAGGCAAGAGACATTCAGAGATGGTTTGCAATTGTCTTCCTGTGCGTAGCAACCCTGGACTTCCTGGGTGGTCTCCCATCCAAATACTAACCAGGTTCAACCCTGCTTAGCTTCTGAGATCTGCGGAGACTGGGCAAGGCTGGGCCACCCAAGTCAAGGATCATTTAAATAAGTAGCAAGTAAATAGTCAGCCAACAGCTCGAAATAAGATATTATAATCTGGCGCCACTTAAATTTGGGAAGGAGGAGGAGAAGAAGTGGGAGGAGGAGGAGAAAAGAAGTGGGAAGAGGATGAGAAGCAGGAGGAAGAGGAGGAGGAGAAGAACCAGGAGAAGAAGCAGGAGGAGGAGAAGTGGGAGGAGGAGAAGAGGAGAAGAAGGAGGAGGAGGAGAAAAGAAGTGGGAGGAAGATGAGAAGCAGAAGGAGGAGGAGGAGAAGTGGAGGAGGAGAAAAGAAGTGCGAGGAGGATGAGAAGCAGGAGGAGGAGGAAGAGGAGAAGAAGGAGGAGGAGGAGGAGAAAATAAGTGGGAGGAAGATGAGAAGCAGAAGGAGGAGGAGAAGGAGGAGGAGAAAAGTAGTGGGAGGAGGAAGAGGAGAAGCAAGAGGATGAGGAGAAGGAGAAGAATGAGGAGGAAGAGGAGAAGTAGAAGCAGGAGAAAAAGCAGAAGGAGGAGGAGAAAAGTAGTGGGAGGAGGAAGAGGAGAAGCAGGAGGTTGAGGAGAAGGGGGGGAGATGAAGAGGAGAAGTAGAAGTAGAAGCAGGAGAAGAAGTAGGAGGAGGAAGAAAAAAGAAGTGGAAGGAGAAGGAGGTGAAGAATTGTTGAATTTTATACCCCACTTTTCTCTACCTTAAGGAGTCCCAGAATGACTTACAATCACCTTTCCCGTCCTCTCCCTACAAAAGGCACCCTGCAAGGTGGGTGGGGCTGAGAGAGCTCTGAGAGAACTGTGACTGGTCCAAGGTCACCCAGCTGGCTGCATGTGGAGGAGGACAGGGGAATCAAACCTGGTTCTCTACATTAGAGCCCGCCCCTCTTAGCCACCACGCCATGCTGGCATGTACCTCCTCCACACGTGTTTTCGCACAGCTTCGGAGGAGACGCAGTTCCGCCCCCACGAATCATTGAATCACCTGACAAAACCCTCCCCCACCTAGGGTAGACTCCGGTCCACCTCCTGCCCAGTTTCAAAAGCCCCTGCCAGAGAAGGACATGAACAGGGGTGGAATTCTAGCAGGAGCTGCTTTGCATATTAGGCCACCCCTCCCCCCGATGTAGCCAATCCTCTTGGAGCTTACAAAAAAGAGCCTTGTAATCTCTTGGAGGATTGGCTACATCAGGGGTGTGTGGCCTAATATGCAAAGGAGCTCCTGCTAGAATCCCACCCCTGGACAAAAATCTCCACCCCCCCAGGAATGGCTCAGGGTTGTTGCACAGGGCCGGTTCACCTCTCAAACACGTTTCCCATGAAGCCTGGGGCATCCCTTGTTCAAACCCGTGACCCGGCTCATATCCTGCGTCAGGAACTTAACTCCAGATCTTAATTACGTCCCGCGCCACCGTTTGGCGTGGCGTGAGCATTCTTGGCAGGCCAATATGCACAGAGAACTTTGGGAATTGTCTTCCTCCATTGAACCAAAGGTCCTGCAATTCCAGAATCGTGCCTCATCTGTCGGATGCCACTAGGAATTGAGCAAACAGGAAGCTAATCTGCCAGTGTTCTGGTATTTAGTGTTCTGGTATTTAGAGGTCATATATATCCTGCCCTATACTCTGAATATCAGAGTCTCAGAGCGGCTCACCATCTCCTTTACTTCCCCGCCCCGAACAACAGACACCCTGTGAGGTGGGTGGGGCTGAGAGAGCTCTCCCAGAAGCTGCCCTTTCAAGGACAACTCCTACAAGAGCTATGGCTGACCCAAGGCCATTCCAGCAGGTGTGAGTGGAGGAGTGGGGAAGCAAACCCGGTTCTCCCAGATTAGAGTCCACACACTTAACCACTACACCAAACTGGCTGTTGAGTAACCACGCAAGGGAGATAGTTAAGAACATTAGAACATAAGAGAAGCCATGTTGGATCAGGCCAATGGCCCATCCAGTCCAACACTCTATCACACAGTGGCCAAAATATATACACATACACACACACACACACACTGTGGCTAATAGCCACTGATGGATCTCTGCTCCATATTTTTATCCAATCCATATTTTTATCCAAAAGTTATCTCTGCCTCTGGGTATCCCAAAAATGGGATGTGGCTCTCACAGCGGTTGGCTGTGCAATTCGTGGTCCTGAGATGAGAGAAGCCAATCCGGGGCCCCTTACTCTTCGACCTTACCTGGGCTGTCTAAACTGCAGTCTTCAAAGTCCTCTTCGGAGACCTCTTCTGGAAGGGGCCTGTGAGGAAGCAGAGAAGACTCAGCCAGTGAAAGAACCCAGCTTCCCACCCCCCCACCCCCCCACCCCCCCAAAAAAAATTCTTTGTGCTAAAGAGACAGCATGGCCTACTGGCTACACCACCAGCAGAAGGGGAAGGATGCATAGGACCCAGCATTCCAATAGGTATCTATGGTTGCCAGGCCTGGGTTGGAAAATACCCAGAGACTTTGGGAGTGGAGCCGGGCACCACATTTTTTGGGCACCACAATTTTGGATCTGGGCACCACAGTTTTGGGCACCACATTTTAAGAAGGATCTAGAAAAGCTGGAAGGGGTCCAGAGGAGGGCGACGGAGATGGTGAGGGGTCTGGAGACCAAGTCCTACGAGGAAAGGTTGAAGGAGCTGGGGATGTTTAGCCTGGAGAGGAGGCGGCTGAGAGGTGATAGGATCACCATCTTCAAGTCCTTGAAGGGCTGTCCTAGAGAGGATGGTATGGAATTGTTTTCTGTGGCCCCAGAAGGCAGGACCAGAACCAATGGGTTGAAATTAAATCAGAAGAGTTTTCGGCTTCCTGACCGTTAGAGCAGTTCTTCAGTGGAACAGGCTTCCTCCTTGGGAGCTGGTAGGCTCTCCTTCCTTGGAGGTTTCTCAACAGAGGCTAGATGGCCATCTGACAGCAATGAAGATCCTGTGAATTTAGGGGGAGGTATTTGTGAGTTTCCTGCATTGTGCAGGGGGTTGGACGCGATGACCCTGGAGGTCTCTTCCAATTCTATGACTGTTAAGAGCAGTGGAACAGGCTTCCTCCTTGGGTGGTGGTGGGCTCTCCTTCCTTGAAGGTTTTTAAACAGAGGCTAGATGGCCAAATGACAGCAATGAAGATCCTGTGAATTTAGGAGGAGGTGTTTGCGAATTTCCTGCATTGTGCAGGTGGTTGGACTCGATGACCCTGGAAGTCTCTTCCAATTCTGTGATTCTATTACTGTTAAGAGCAGTTCCTCAGTGGAACAGGCTTCCTCCTTGGGAGGTGATGGGCTCTCCTTCCTTGGAGGTTTTTCAACAGAGGCTAGATGGCCATCTGACAGCAATAAAGATCCTGTGAATTTAGGGGGAGGGATTTGTGAGTTTCCTATATTATGCAGGGGGTTGGACTAGATGACCCTAGAGATCCTTTCCGATTCTATGACTGTTAAGAGCGGTTCCTCAGTGGAACAGAATTCCTCCTTGGGAGGTGGTGGGCTCTCCTTCCTTGGAGGTTTTCAAACAGAGTCTAGATGGCACTGCGTGGAGAAACACCATTTTAGGCTGTGGTTATCTGGGAGTTGGCAGGAATTGGCCATCAAACTGGAGGCAGGTTTTGGGGCCTAGTCACTTCCTCCTCCCCTCTCCCCTCTGGTCTGGAAGCAGCACTTCTGAGAAGGCCTCCTAGAGAGACAGGAAGTCTTTCAGGCTGGTCTTCCAGAAGGCTGCAGGAGGAAAAACCAGTTCCTGGGCGGGAAAGGAAAAGGGAAGTTCCCCTGTGCAAGCGCCAGTCGTTTTCGACTCTGGGGTGACGTCGCTTTCACAAGATTTCCACGGCAGACTTTTTACAGGGTGGCTTGCCATTGCCTTCCCCAGTCCTCTACGCTTTCCCCCCAGCAAGCCGGGTCTTCATTGGACCGACCTCGGAAGGATGGAAGCCAACCTGGAGCCAGCTACCTGAATCCAGCTTCCGCCGGAATCGGACTCAGGTCGTGACGTGAGCGGAGAGTTCAGACTGCAGAACTGCTGCTTTACCACTCTGCGTCACGGGGCTGCAGGTTTTATAATATAATATATTATATTCTTGGGTTTTGGCAGGAAGCGGGCAGTTTGATTTGAATCTTGGAGTCTGGTGAGTCGGTTCTGGATGGTCTGGTCAGGGCCATTTGTATAGTAGGGAAGGAAGGAGCGTTTATCCCTAGTTTGATTTAGTTCTTCTGTCCACAATTTTACAATGCCTATATATAGTTGTATGTTTTAAATAAATGTTTTGTCTTTTTACCACCTAGTTTCCCCAACCGCTTTAGACCATGCTACTGCAAGAGGGGAATCCAGGGAAGGGGGAAGGGTGCCAATCCTCCAGGCGTCTCCCAAAGAAGAACTTGGGTCTCTCCCATAACCAGGTGCTGGGTTGGCAGAGGACCTTGAGGCTGGCAGGCAAGGGGGATTGGGAACCCCTAAACTGAGCAGGTGGTAGGGTTGCCAATCCCCAGGTGGGGGCAGGGGATCCCCCAGTTTGGAGACCCTCCCCCTGCTTCAGGGTTGTCAGAAAGCGGGGGAAGGGGAGGGAAATGTCTGCTGGGAACTCTATTATTCCCTATGGAGATTTATTCCCATAGAAAATAATGAAGAATTGATCCGCGGGTATCTGGGGGGGGCTGTTTTTTGAGGTAGATGCAGCAGATTTTCAGCACAGCATCTAGTGCCTCTCCCCAAAATATCCCCCAAGTTTCAAAACGATTGGACCAGGGGGTCCAATTCTATGAGCCCCAAAAGAAGGTGCCCCTATCCTTCATTATTTCCTATGGAAGGAAGGCATTGAAAAGGTGTGCCGTCCCTTTAAATGTGAGGGCCAGAACTCCCTTTGGAGTTCAATTATGCTTGTCGCAGCCTTGATCTTGGCTCCACCCCCGAAGTCTCCTGGCTCCACCCCCGAAGTCCCCAGATATTTCTTGAATTGGACTTGGCAACCCTAGCAGGTGGTGGCAGCGTGCCCTAGTGGCAGGAAGAAGATTAGCTCCCTCCAGGAGTTGGCAACGCAAAAGGGAGTTGACGGAACCGCAAAAGGGAGTTGACGGGGCAGAGGCAGTCTATCTGTAAATGACTGGGCCACAACCGAGAAGGCCACAACCAGACCTCTCTGTGAGCCGGCAGCACTATTCTATGTATGCGCTAGTGCAGGGGTGTGAAAATTTATATGTTATGAGGGCCGGATCTGATAGAAATGAGACATTAGTGGGCCGAGCCATATGTGTACCTATTTAAGATTAGATAGTAGGGGTATAAGCTTTATAAAGGACACTGACAAACACAATTAAAGACTTTTAAAAAAAACTTAAACCGTGCTTAAAATATTAGCACTCGCTGCTCTTAAAGGTGCTTCCTTTGTATCTCTCCCATGGGATCCAGGGAACTGGGCAAAGGAAGCTCAAGCTCTTTCCTTCCTTCCCCAGGGGACCAGGAGGGAGAGGAGCCTCAGCCAATAGAAGGAAGAGAGGCTTGGCTCAGTAGCTCTGCTGTGTGATTGTGACAACCTGGGAATGCAAGCGCTTCCTTCCCCCCTTCCTCTCCAAGGGAGGAGCCTCAGCCAATGGAGAAAATAGAGGCTTTGCTCTGTAGCTCTGCTGTGCGATTGAGCAAGCCTGGCAAAGCAAGCTGTGATGCAGAAGGAAGCAAGAGAGAGGGAGAAGGAAGAAGATGACAGCCAGTTGCTCAGGGGCCTGATAGGAGCCCTCCAAGGGCTTGATTCAACCCCCAGGCCATATATTTGACACCTCTGCACTTGTGTGACTGTATTCTGGTTTTTACTCACCGGGGGAATTCGTCATCCTGCCACTCTTCTTTCAGCTCCATGTCCCTGATGTTCACCGTCTCTCTGCTCCGCTCGGGGCCCGTCAACTTCTCCAAGCTGTTGGCACCCCTGCAAGGCCAAGAGACATCCAGGCTCGTCAAGACCACCTCCCTGCTGAGCTCTGTCAGGGTCGAAGCACGCCTGCTCTACCCTTTGATCCTCACTGCCCTTCTGCCTGGAGCCATCCTGCCGTACCAGGCCTCATGCCCGTCTCTGTACAACCTTTGCCTCAAGCTCTGCAAAACCTATATAAGAACATCAGAGAAGCCATCTTGGATCAGCCCAGTGGCCCCTCCAGTCCGTGTCACATAAGAACATAAGAGAAGCCATGTTGGATCAGGCCAGTGGCCCCTCCAGTCCAACACTCTGTGTCACATAAGAACAGAAGAGAAGCCCTGTTGGATCAGCCCAGTGGCCCCTCCAGTCCAACACTCTGTGTCACATAAGAACAGAAGAGAAGCCATGTTGGATCAGCCCAGTGGCCCCTCCAGTCCAACGCTCTGTGTCACATAAGAACATAAGAGAAGCCATGTTGGATCAGGCCAGTGGCCCCTCCAGTCCAACACTCTGTGTCTCATAAGAACATAAGAGAAGCCATGTTGGATCAGCCCAGTGGCCCCTCCAGTCCAACACTCTGTGTCACATAAGAACAGAAGAGAAGCCATGTTGGATCAGCCCAGTGGCCCCTCCAGTCCAACACTCTGTGTCTCATAAGAACATAAGAGAAGCCCTGTTGGATCAGCCCAGTGGCCCCTCCAGTCCAACACTCTGTGTCACATAAGAACATAAGAGAAGCCCTGTTGGATCAGCCCAGTGGCCCCTCCAGTCCAACACTCTGTGTCACAGAAGAACAGAAGAGAAGCCCTGTTGGATCAGGCCAATGGCCCACCCAGTCCAACACTCTGTGTCACATAAGAACAGAAGAGAAGCCCTGTTGGATCAGGCCAATGGCCCATCCAGTCCAACACTCTGTGTCACATAAGAACAGAAGAGAAGCCCTGTTGGATCAGGCCAATGGCCCACCCAGTCCAACACTCTGTGTCACATAAGAACAGAAGAGAAGCCCTGTTGGATCAGGCCAATGGCCCATCCAGTCCATCACTCTGTGTCACATAAGAACAGAAGAGAAGCCATGTTGGATCAGGCCAGTGGCCCATCCAGACCAAAACTCTGTGTCACATAAGAACATAAGAGAAGCCATGTTGGATCAGGCCAGTGGCCCATCCAGTCCATCACTCTGTGTCACATAAGAACAGAAGAGAAGCCATGTTGGATCAGGCCAATGGCCCATCCAGACCAAAACTCTGTGTCACATAAGAACATAAGAGAAGCCATGTTGGATCAGGCCAGTGGCCCATCCAGTCCATCACTCTGTGTCACATAAGAACAGAAGAGAAGCCATGTTGGATCAGGCCAATGGCCCATCCAGTCCAACACTCTGTGTCACACAGTGGCAAAAAAACCAGGTGCCATCAGGAGGTCCCCCAGTGGGGCCTGTCGCTTGTATTTGACAGAGCTGACAGTTTATAGCACATGCTGGGAAAGTGAAACTGATCTGCTAAGCTAGATCATCTAAATGACAGGAGGTGGCTGGGTGCCAGGTTGCATCAGCCCAGAAGCACAGTCAGCCTGACTCAGCAGGATGCTGATTGGTTACTTGATGTATAAATGTACAAAGACACTTTGCTATGTGTGGGTTATGGAAGTTGGAGAGCAGCGGAGCACTTTGTCGGATTGGAGAGTGAGAGGTGTAAATAAACTGTATATAGTGGTTTTACAACTACTGTGTGCAACCTCTATTCTTGCGTCACTAAAGACCACCCTGTTAAGCTCTAGGCGCATCAACAGGGCCAGGACACTAGAAGCCTTCACGCTGTTGCCCCTCCCAAGCACCAAGAATGCAGAGCATCACTGCCCCAGACAGAAAGTTCCATCAATACACTGCGGCTAACAGCCACTGATGGACTTCTGCTCCAGATGTTGATTCAATCCCCTCTTGAAGCTGGCTATGCTTGTAGCTGCCACCACCTCCCTGGAAGTCCCCGCCTTGCTCTCCCTGGCACTTTCTGCTGCCACTCCAGTCAGGTTGGAAGCGACTTGGAAGCAGAAGACCTGAGGAGCAGCTGTGGCTCAGTGGAAGAACCTTTTCTTGGGATGCAGGAGGTCGTGGGTTCAATCTCCTCCATCTCCCAGTTAGAAAGAACCAGGCAGGTTCAATCCCTGGCTCTCTCTCTCTCTCGGCTTGGCTTCGCGAACGAAGATTTAAGAAGGGTGCAGTAGTCCACGTTTGCTGCAGGCTCGCTGGTGGCTGACAAGACCAATGCGGGACAGGCAGGTCCGGCCACAGTGGCTGCAGGGAAAAGTCTGATTTGGGGTTGGTGCTGTAGCAGTGCGATTCTTCCTCAATCTCCTTTTGTCCTCAAGACCAGCTATGCGTGCGTTCTCAAAGGAAGAGACAGCCTGGTGGATGGTGTGCCTCCATGCTTTGCGATCTGAGGCTAGGTCAGACCACTGGTGATGGTTGATGTGACAGGTGCTAAGGGATTTCTTCAAGGAGTCCTTGTACCTCTTCTTTGGTGCCCCTCTATTTCGATGGCCGGTGGAGAGTTCGCCATACAGGGCAATCTTGGGAAGGCGGTGGTTTTCCATCCTAGAAATATGCCCTGCCCAGCGCAGCTGCGTCTTCAACAGCAGTGCCTCGATGCTGGTAACCTCTGCCCGCTTGAGGACTTCAGTGTTGGTCACAAAGTCACTCCAGTGGATGTTGAGGATGGTGCGAAGGCAGCGCTGATGAAAGCGCTCAAGGAGTCGCAGGTGATGACGGTATAAAACCCACGATTCGGAGCCATAGATGAGGGTTGTCATCACAACCGCTTTGTAAACATTGATCTTTGTGCCTTTTTTCAGATGCTTGTTGCTCCACACTCTTTTGTGCAATCGGCCAAATGCACGGTTTGCCTTTGCCAGCCTGTTGTCAATCTCCTTGTCGATCTTGGCATCTGAGGAGATGATGCACCCCAGGTAGCTGAACTGCTGGACTGTCTTCAGAACTGATTCACCCACAGTGATGCAGGGAGGGTGATAATCTTCCTGGGGTGCAGGCTGGTGGAGAACTTCTGTCTTCTTCAGACTAACTTCTAGGCCGAATAGCTTGGCAGCCTCTGCAAAACAGGACGTCATATGCTGCAGAGCTGATACCGAGTGGGAGACGAGTGCAGCATCATCAGCAAACAGTAGCTCTCGGATGAGTTTTTCCATTGTCTTGGAGTGTGCCTTTAGTCGCCTCAGGTTGAACAGGCTGCCATCGGTGCGATAGCGGATGTAGACACCATCGTCCTCATCTAGATCTACTGCGGCTCTTTGAAGCATCATGCTAAAGAAGATCGTAAAGAGAGTTGGCGCAAGAACGCAGCCTTGCTTTACACCTGTGCCTATTGGGAAGGGCTCCGAGAGGTCGTTGCAGTGTCTGACTTGGCCTCGCTGGTCTTCGTGTAGCTGGATGATCATGCTGAGGAACCTTGGGGGACATCCTAAACGTTCCAAGATTTGCCACAGGCCTTTCCTGCTAACGGTATCGAAAGCTTTGGTAAGGTCGACAAAAGTCACATACAGACCCTTGTTCTGTTCCCTGCATTTCTCTTGGAGCTGCCTGAGAACAAATACCATGTCGGTGGTGCTCCTGTTAGCTCTGAAGCCGCACTGGCTCTCTGGGAGGAGTTCTTCTGCAATGGTGGGCACCAGTCTGTTCAGGAGTATTCTGGCAAGGATTTTGCCTGCGATGGAGAGCAGGGTTATCCCCCGGTAGTTGGAGCAGTCTGACTTTTCCCCTTTGTTCTTGTATAGGGTGATGATGATTGCATCGCGAAAGTCCTGTGGTAATTTGCCTTGTTCCCAGCAGGTGACAAGTACTTTGTGAAGTGAGCTATGTAGTACTGTGCCCCCATGCTTCCAGATCTCTGGTGGAATTCCATCAACTCCTGCTGCCTTGCCACTTTTCAGTTGCTTGATGGCTTTAACAGTCTCTTCTAGGGTGGGGATCTCATCCAACTCTGTTTTCACTGGTTGAAGTGGGGTGAGGTGGATTGCTGAATCTTGAACTACGCGGTTGGCACTGAAGAGAACCTGAAAATACTCCGACCACCGGTTCAGTATGGATGCCTTGTCTGTGAGGAGCACTTGGCCGTCTGCACTATGCAAGGGACTCTGAGCCTGATAAGATGGACCATATACTGCCTTCAGGGCTTCGTAGAACCCTCTTAAATCACCAGTGTCTGCACACAGCTGGGTTCTCTCTGCAAGCTTGGTCCACCACTCGTTCTGAATGTCTCGAAGCTTGCGCTGGAGGTTGCTACATGCAGCGCGAAAGGTTGCTTTTTTCCCAGGACAGGAGGGCTGAGCAAGATGTGCTTGGTAGGCAGATCTCTTTTTTGCCAGTAATTCTTGGATCTCTTGATTGTTCTCATCAAACCAGTCCTTGTTCTTCCTTGTGGAGAACCCGAGGACTTCTTCAGAGATCTGCAGGACGGTAGTTTTTAGGTGTTCCCAGAGTGCTTCTGGAGAAGGGTCTGTGGGGCAACTGAGGTCCTCAATTCTTGACTGGAGTTTTGCCTGGAAGGCATCTTTAACTTCGGCTGACTGGAGGCTGCCAACCTGAAACTTCCTCCGAGGGATACCTCCTCTCCTGGGTGTGGGTTTAAAGTGAAGACGGAGATTGCAGCGTACAAGACGATGATCCGTATGACATTCTGCGCTGGGCATTACTCGGGTGTGTAAGACATCTCGAAGGTCTCTCTGGCGCACCAGAATGTAGTCGATAAGGTGCCAATGCTTGGACCGTGGGTGCATCCAGGTTGTCTTCAGACTGTTCTTCTGCTGGAAGATAGTGTTGGTGATGGTGAGCTGGTGCTCCATGCAGAATTCTAGCAGGAGGCGCCCGTTGTCATTGCAGTTGCCAATGCCGTGTTTGCCAAGTACTCCTTTCCAGGCTTCCGAGTCTTTACCTACTCTGGCATTGAAGTCGCCAAGGATGATCACCTTGTCCTCTGTAGGGGTCTTCCGTACGAGGTTGCGTAGATCAGCATAGAACTTGTTCTTTTCTGCAGGATCTGCTTGAAGGGTTGGGGCATACACACTGAAGAGTGTTGCATGCTGCTTGTTTTGAAGTGGGAGGCGCATGGACATGATGCGATCTGAGTGACCTGTTGGAAGGTTTTCGAGTTTGGAGGCAATGGAGTTCCTGACCATGAAGCCAACGCCAGAAAGGCGGCTCTCAGCCTTTGACTTACCCGACCAGTAGAGGTAGAGGGTATAGCCAGCACCGTGTTCTTGAAGACTACCTTCCTCAGGGAAACGGACCTCACTGAGAGCTGCTATGTCGATATTCAACCTGAGAAGTTCGTGGGCAACTAGAGCAGAGCGTCGTTCAGGGCGACCACTGCCTACTGTGTCAAGCATGGTTCTGATGTTCCAACACGCAAGCTTTAGTCTTTGCACACTTTGTGAGGCAGGTGCATGCCTTTTCTTTGTTGTTATTTTTCGACCGCAAGTAAGGATGCCCGTTGACCGCGGCTAGCCAACTGGGGTGGGGGAGACGAGCTTTGTTTAGGCCACCTTTTCTAGGCCCCTCTCCGTGTGGAGCAAGCAGTGCTGTCCCTAGATAAGGCTGCTTGGTCGTTCAGGGTGCTGCCGAAAGATGCTTTCGTCTCCGGGTTAGCATCAGGCGACCAATATCCTGAACCGCCTACATGCAGGATCGGGACTGCGGCTTCCAGTGGCACCTTCCACCTGCCGTTTCGCCCCTTGCCTATTGCTGCAGGACTTGATGCGTTGTGGATATGCCCTTCAGGCCTGCGCAGAGGAATTTTTTAGGTGAAGCGCAGTGTGCGCGGTACTGGCTCCACCCTTTCACCTGGGGGTCATCTGCCATGGCCCAGTAAGCCGGGACGCCGGCAGTGAGTCCTCCAGGTGGTAGGTGTTACATTAACGAGCTCTATCTGCCCGGGTTTGATGTTAGAGTTTTCCTTCTCTTAGGCTGACGAAGTTGGTGGGCCCAGCCTGCCCATCCGGTTATACCGCCGGACAATTCGGTCGCACCATGACGTAGCAAACTCTGTGAAAACGGGGGGGGGACCAGCGAGAAGGTGTTGCTATGGATGCAGTAATGCAGGAGAGGCCATTGCAGTGACCATCTGCCAGGCATAGCCAGACAGTGACCACGCGGCATTCACTACACCGGGAGAGGAGAGGCTATGTATTGCGCATGCACTTTCCCTGGGGGGGTAGGATTCCCAGAGGGAGCCCACCCCCCACCACCTCCTGGCACCTCAGTTAAAAGGACCAGGCAGTGTGATGGGAAAGACCTCTGCCTGAGACCCTGGAGAGCCATGGAGAGGGGCCATAGCTCAGGGGCAGAGCATCTGCTTGGCATGCAGAAGGTCCCAGGTTCAATCCCCATCATCTCCCAGTGAAAAAGGACCAGGCAGGAGGTGATGGGAAAGACCTCAGCCTGAGACCCTGGAGAGCCATGGAGAGGGGCCATAGCTCAGGGGCAGAGCCTCTGCTTGGCATGCAGAAGGTCCCAGGTTCAATCCCCGGCATCTCCAGTTCAAAGGACCAGGCAGGAGGTGATGGGAAAGAGCCTGAGACCCTGGAGAGCCATGGAGAGGGGCCATAGCTCAGTAGCAGAGCCTCTGCTTGGCATGCAGAAGGTCCCAGGTTCAATCCCCGGCATCTCCAGTTCAAAGGACCAGGCAGGAGGTGATGGGAAAGAGCCTGAGACCCTGGAGAGCCATGGAGAGGGGCCATAGCTCAGTAGCAGAGCCTCTGCTTGGCATGCAGAAGGTCCCAGGTTCAATCCCCGGCATCTCCAGTTCAAAGGACCAGGCAGGAGGTGATGGGAAAGAGCCTGAGACCCTGGAGAGCCATGGAGAGGGGCCATAGCTCAGTAGCAGAGCCTCTGCTTGGCATGCAGAAGGTCCCAGGTTCAATCCCCGGCATCTCCAGTTCAAAGGACCAGGCAGGAGGTGATGGGAAAGAGCCTGAGACCCTGGAGAGCCATGGAGAGGGGCCATAGCTCAGGGGCAGAGCCTCTGCTTGGCATGCAGAAGGTCCCAGGTTCAATCCCCAGCAGCATTTCCACTTAAAAGGACCAGACAGGAGGTGATGCCACAGATGAGACTGTGGCAGTGCCATAGCCAGGATTTTAAAAGTGGGAGGGGTTTTTAAAAAGGTGGGGGGCTTTCCAAAAAGTCGGGGGGAGGGCCCCCTTTTCCATCCACTGCGGGGCTTGCCGCTTCTCAGAAGCTTTCTGGGATAGGATCAAAAGCTGGAGGCTTTGGAAGTGGGCAACCAACTCTAAAACAGAGTCCAGAAGGGACAGCCCCTTGCGGGCAAACAGGAGGGGTCTCCAGCCATCTCCTTCTCTCCCACCAGCCAGCTGCTCCGTCCATCCGCACCCCCCCGGTCCATTCCACGCAGCTTCCTCCACCTGCTGCTTCTCTGCCTCCTCTCCTGCGGCTTTTGCGGCTGCACTTCACTGAGCGCTCCTGGCTCCACCAGCCACTGAGGACACATCGCCAGCTCAGCCGCGACAGAAGGACAAAGGGGAAAGCAGGCTGCCCAGGAAGGCGGAGGGGCCTTGCCCAGAAGTCAGGCGGCAGCGCTGGGGAAACATGAAATGGCAGGGCATCACCCACCCCCCACCCCGGTCTACTCAGATTAGCAATGGGAAGGAAGGAAGGGAGGGAGGGAGGGAAGGAAGGAAGGGAGGGAGGGAGGGAGGGAGGAAGGGAGGGAGGAGGGAAGGAAGGAAGGAAGGAAGGAAGGAAGGAAGGGAGGGAGGGAAGGAAGGGAGGAAGGGAGGGAGGAAGGGAGGGAGGAGGGAAGGAAGGAAGGAAGGAAGGGAGGGAGGGAGGGAGGGAAGGAAGAAAGGGAGGAGGGAGGGAGGGAAGGAAGGGAGGGAGGAAGAGAGGGAGGAAGGAAGGGAGGGAGGGAAGGAAGGGAGGAGGGAGGGAAGGGAGGGAGGGAGGAAGGAAGGAAGGGAGGGAGGGAGGAGGGAAGGAAGGAAGGGAGGGAGGGAGGGAGGAGGGAGGGAGGGAAGGAAGAAAGGGAGGAGGGAGGGAAGGAAGGGAGGGAGGAAGGAAGGGAGGAAGAGAGGGAGGGAGGGAGGAAGGAAGGAAGGGAGGAAGGAAGGGGAGGGAGGGAGGGAGGAAGGAAGGAGTCTCAGAGCAGCTCAGAATCTCCTTTACCTTCCTACCCCACAACAGACGCCCTGTGAGGTGGGTGGGGCTGAGAGGACTCTCACAGCAGCTGCCCTTTCAAGGACAACCTCTGCCAGAGCTATGGCTGACCCAAGGCCATTCCAGCAGCTGCAAGAGAAGGAGTGGGGAATCAAGCCTGGTTCTCCCAGATAAGAGTCTGCACACTTAACCACTATTATTTATTTATTTATTTATTTATTTATTTATTTTGATTTATTTCCTGCCCTACCCCACTAAAGTGGGCTCAGGGCGGCTCACAACACAAAATTCTAACAATAAAAACAAAATTTAAAATACATTAATAATTTACACAATAAAATAAACCCAATAAAATAAACACTACACCAAACTGGCTACCAAACCACTACACCAAACACACACATATATTGGCCACTGTGTGACACAGTGTTGGAATGGATGGGCCATTGGCCTGATCCAACATGGCTTCTCTTGTGTTCCCTCCTCCTTCTCTCTCTCTCCCTCCCTCCCTCCTTCCTTCCTTGCAGCTCTCAGACATCTGTCATTCATGCCTTATGGCTCTCAAACATCTGACATTTATTCTATATGGCTCAGGGCATTTTTTTAATAGCAGGAACTCCTTTGCATATTAGGCCACACACCCCTGATGCAGCCAATCCTCCTGGAGCTTACAGCAGGGCCTGTAATAAGAGTCTTGTAAGCTCTTGGACAATTGGGTACATAAGAGGGGTGTGGCCTAATATGCAAAGGAGTTCCTGCTAAAGAAAAAGCCCTGGTGGCTTTTAAGTTAAACCAGTTCGCTCTAGACCTTGCGGCTCCTGACATTTGCTGTCTCTGTTTGTAGCCTCCCCCCCTTCCTGCATAACAAGGCACCCTCAAATAGACAATACTGCCCCATTGGCTCCCTAACAGCGGCATTCAGAAAAAGCTCTTCCTGTTGGACGTCTTTCTGGGAGGAAGAAGATATTGGATTTATATCCCGCCCTCCACTCCCAAGAGTCTCAGAGCGGCTCACAATCTCCTTTACCTTCCTCCCCCACAACAGACACCCTGTGAGGTAGATGAAGATATTGGATTTATATCCCGCCCTCCACTCCGAAGAGTCTCAGAGTGGCTCACAATCTCCTTTCCCTTCCTCCCCCACAACAGACACCCTGTGAGGTAGATGAAGATATTGGATTTATATCCCGCCCTCCACTCCCAAGAGTCTCAGAGCGGCTCACAATCTCCTTTCCCTTCCTCCCCCACAACAGACACCCTGTGAGGTAGATGAAGATTTTGGATTTATATCCCGCCCTCCACTCCGAAGAGTCTCAGAGCGGCTCACAATCTCCTTTCCCTTCCTCCCCCACAACAGACACCCTGTGAGGTAGATGAAGATTTTGGATTTATATCCCGCCCTCCACTCCGAAGAGTCTCAGAGCGGCTCACAATCTCCTTTCCCTTCCTCCCCCACAACAGTCACCCTGTGAGGTAGATGAAGATTTTGGATTTCTATCCCGCCCTCCACTCCAAAGAGTCTCAGAGCAGCTCAATCTCCTTCCCCTTCCTCCCCCACAACAGACACCCTGTGAAGTGGGCGGGGCTGAGAGGGCTCTCCCAGCAGCTGCCCTTTCAAAGACGACCTCTGCCAGAGCTCTGGCTGACCCAAGGCCATTCCAGCAGCTGCAAGTGGAGGAGTGGGGAATCAAACCCGATTCTCCCAGATAAGAGAGCTATAGCTGACCCAAGGCCATTCTAGCAGCTGCAAGTGGGGGAGTGGGGATTCCAACCCGGTTCTCCCAGATAAGAATCCGCACACTTAACCACTACACCAAACTGGCCCTCAAGATGGAATTGCAGCGCAGGCAGACATCCCTTTTGAAGGCCCGCTTGAGCCTGAACTGAGCTTTCGGCCACCTTGGAGCGACCGTTCCCGTGAAGGGCAAGCTCGAACTTTAAACACTGCGTTCAAACAAACCACTCGGCTCCATCCCCGGCGCTCCTAGGAAGGGGCCTCTGTCCAGCAAACAAAGCCACAACTACCTGCACGACAAAGAGGGCCCAGTTGGCAACGGGAGCCCGGGAACCAGAAGCCCAAGTCTGTGTCAGCGCGAGAAGATTTTCTCAGGCTCCGTCCATCACCGTGTCCCCAGCCCAACGGTGCTTGTCCCGAGCTGGCAAGCAACAGAGCCCGGGTTTGCGGTCGAGTGGCACACCAGCAAGGCAACACATCACTCCCTTGGCAACGCCGGCCTGACGGGCAGGGGCAGTGGTTTTGTTTGCCTAAATCAGCAGAGCCAAGGGAGGCGGCTGGCGGACGCCTGTCCCTGGGTGGCCAAACTTGCTTCACGTAAGGGCCACATAGAGCAGCCAGACATAGACGTCAGATGTTGGAAGGAAGGAAGAAGAAGAAGAGATTGGATTTATATTCCACCCTCTTAGGGTTGCCACATCCATTTTAAGAAATATCTGGGGACTATGGGGGTGGAGCCTGGAGACATTAGGGGTGGAGCCAAGATCAAGGCTGTGACAAGCATAATTGAACTCCAAAGGGAGTTCTGGCCATTTAAAGGGATGGCACATCTTTTCAAAGAATTCCTTCCATAGCAAATAATGAAAGATAGGGGCACCTTCTTTTGGGGCTCATAGAATTGGACCCCCTAGTCCAATCTTTTTGAAACTTGGGGGATATTTTGGGAAGAGGCACTAGATGCTATACTGCAAATTTGGTGCCTCTACCTCAAAAAACAGCCCCCCCCCAGAGCCCCAGATACCCGCGGAACAATTCTCCATGATTTTCTATGGGAATAAATCTCCATAGGGAATAACAGAGTTCCCAGCAGACATTTCCCTCCCCTCCCCCCGTTTTCTGACGACCCTGAAGCGGGGGGAGGGCCTCCAAACCAGGGGATCCCTGCCCCCACCTGGGGATTGGCAACCCTACGCCCTCCACTCAGAGTAGCTCACAATCTCCTTTACCTTCCTCCCCCACAACAGACACCCTCTGAGGTGGGTGGGGTGAGAGAGCTCTCCCAGAAGCTGCCCTTTCAAGGACAACTCCTACAAGAGATCTGGCTGACCCAAGGCCCTTCCAGCAGGTGCAAGTGGAGGAGTGAGGAATCAATCCCGGTTCTCCCAGATAAGAGACCTCTGGCTGACCCAAGGCCATCCCAGCAGCTGCAAGTGGAGGAGTGGGGAATCAAACCTGGTTCTCCCAGATAAAAGAGCTATGGCTGACTCAAGGCCATCCCAGCAGCTGCAAGTGGAGGAGTGGGGAATCAAACCTGGTTCTCCCAGATAAAAGAGCTATGGCTGACTCAAGGCCATTCCAGCAGCTGCAGGTGGAGGAGTGGGGAATCAAACCCGGTTCTCCCAGATAAGAGAGCTCTGGCTGACCCAAGGCCATTCCAGCAGCTGCAGGTGGAGGAGTGGGGAATCAAACCCAGTTCTCCCAGATAAGAGAGCTCTGGCTGACTCAAGGCCATTCCAGCAGCTGCAGGTGGAGGAGTGGGGAATCAAACCCGGTTCTCCCAGATAAGAGAGCTCTGGCTGACCCAAGGCCATTCCAGCAGCTGCAGGTGGAGGAGTGGGGAATCAAACCCGGTTCTCCCAGATAAGAGAGCTCTGGCTGACTCAAGGCCATTCCAGCAGCTGCAGGTGGAGGAGTGGGGAATCAAACCCAGTTCTCCCAGATAAGAGAGCTCTGGCTGACCCAAGGCCATTCCAGCAGCTGCAGGTGGAGGAGTGGGGAATCAAACCCGGTTCTCCCAGATAAGAGAGCTCTGGCTGACCCAAGGCCATTCCAGCAGCTGCAGGTGGAGGAGTGGGGAATCAAACCCAGTTCTCCCAGATAAGAAAACTCTGGCTGACCCAAGGCCATTCCAGCAGGTGCAAGTGGAGGAGTGGGGAATCAAACCTGGTTCTCCCAGATAAGAGTCTGCGCACTTCACCACTACACCAGACTGGCTCTGAAGGAAGGAAATAGATGGGGGAGGGAGAGGTGAAAAGGAAGCAACTTTAACTTTAAATGCACTCTCCAAGCAGCTGTTTGGTTTGTCTTGGGGAAGTGGTTTAAAGAGAGAACTGCCTTCTCCAAGCCAGCCAGTGGGGTGGTGGCAGCTTCAAGAGCCACTCAATATGTGTGAAAGAGCCACACGTGGCTCCCAAGCCACCGTTTGGCCACCTCTGCAGTATCCTGTCTCTGACGGGGGCCAGCCAGGTGACCCTGGAGGCTGATGATCGAGGCAGGGCAGCATCCCGCTGCTTGCCCTCCAGCAACTCCCGTTCAGAGGTAGACTGCCGCTCCAGCTGGAAGTTCCATTCTGCTAAGTGAACCATCTTTGAATACAAGCACCTGTGAACTTAGACAATCATGGGGGAGTGGGGGGGGGGGGGCAGGAAGGGATGGTCCGCTGCCTGGCTGCCCGGAGAGCCAGCTTGGTATAGTGGTTATGTGTGCAAACTCTTATCTGGGAGAACCGGGTTTGATTACTCACTCCTCCCCTTGCAGCTGCTGGAATGGCCTTAGGTCAGCTGTAGCTCTCGCAGAGCTGTCCTTGAAAGGACAGCTGCTGTGAGAGCCCTCTCAGCCCCACCCACCTCACAGGGTGTCTGTTGTGGGGGAGGAAGGGAAAGGAGATTGTAGGCCGCTCTGAGACTCTGTCCTTGAAAGGGCAGCTGCTGTGAGAGCCCTCTCAGCCCCACCCACCTCACAGGGTGTCTGTTGTGGGGGAGGAAGGGAAAGGAGATTGTAGGCCGCTCTGAGACTCTGTCCTTGAAAGGGCAGCTGCTGTGAGAGCCCTCTCAGACCCACCCACCTCACAGGGTGTCTGTTGTGGGGGAGGAAGGGAAAGGAGATTGTAGGCCGCTCTGAGACTCTGTCCTTGAAAGGGCAGCTGCTGTGAGAGCCCTCTCAGACCCACCCACCTCACAGGGTGTCTGTTGTGGGGGAGGAAGGGAAAGGAGATTGTAGGCCGCTCTGAGACTCTGTCCTTGAAAGGGCAGCTGCTGTGAGAGCCCTCTCAGACCCACCCACCTCACAGGGTGTCTGTTGTGGGGGAGGAAGGGAAAGGAGATTGTAGGCTGCTCTGAGACTCTGTCCTTGAAAGGGCAGCTGCTGTGAGAGCCCTCTCAGACCCACCCACCTCACAGGGTGTCTGTTGTGGGGGAGGAAGGGAAAGGAGATTGTAGGCCGCTCTGAGACTCTGTCCTTGAAAGGGCAGCTGCTGTGAAAGCCCTCTCAGACCCACCCACCTCACAGGATGTCTGTTGTGGGGGAGGAAGGGAAAGGAGATTGTAGGCCGCTCTGAGACTCTGTCCTTGAAAGGGCAGCTGCTGTGAGAGCCCTCTCAGACCCACCCACCTCACAGGGTGTCTGTTGTGGGGGAGGAAGGGAAAGGAGATTGTAGGCCGCTCTGAGACTCTGTCCTTGAAAGGGCAGCTGCTGTGAGAGCCCTCTCAGCCCCACCCACCTCACAGGGAGTCTGTTGTGGGGGAGGAAGGGAAAGGAGATTGTAGGCCGCTCTGAGACTCTGTCCTTGAAAGGGCAGCTGCTGTGAGAGCCCTCTCAGACCCACCCACCTCACAGGGTGTCTGTTGTGGGGGAGGAAGGGAAAGGAGATTGTAGGCCGCTCTGAGACTCTGTCCTTGAAAGGGCAGCTGCTGTGAGAGCCCTCTCAGCCTCACCTGCCTCACAGGGAGTCTGTTGTGGGGGAGGAAGGGAAAGGAGATTGTAGGTCGCTCTGAGACTCTTCGGAGTGGAGGGCGGGATATAAATCCAATATCTTCATCTACCTTACAGGGTGTCTGTTGTGGGGGAGGAAGGGAAAGGAGATTGTAGGCTGCTCTGAGACTCTGTCCTTGAAAGGGCAGCTGCTGGGAGAGCCATCTCAGCCCCACCCACCTCACAGGATGTCGAGGGGGAGGAAGGGAAAGGAGATTGTAGGCCACTCTGAGACTGTGTCCTTGAAAGGGCAGTTGCTGTGACAGCCCTCTCAGCCCCACCCACCTCACAGGGTGTCTGTTGTTGGGGGGGGGGGGAGGAGGAAGGTAAAGCAGATTGTGAGCCTCTCTGAGACTCTGATATTCAGAGTATAGGGCAGGATATAAATTCAATATCATCATCTTCTTCTTCTCTTGTGGCCCCTTCTTCCAAGCACAGGGTAAGGCCAATCAACATTTTGGGGTCAGGCAGGAATTTTCCCCCAGGCCAGACTGGCCGAGGGACACTGCAGCATGTCTACCCTCCTGAAGCCAAGCTCAGGAACAGGCTGTACCTAACTGGCAAACAAGGCCTCTGATCATGCGCAGAGCGCCTTTCCTCTGACAAATACAAATAGCCCGGAGAGAGGAAATGACCTCTTACTCTGGTATGGTAACCATTTCCCATTGCCAGTCAGAGTGGCAAAAGGAAGTCTTCCTTCACACAATGCGTGATTCACTTATGGAACTCTCTGCCACCAGGTTTGGCAGCCTCAACCAGCTGCGCAGGGGTTCTTTTTGCTTCTTCACCAAAGAATGAGGCACATTTGTGAACGCAGAAAAGTCCCTCCCAACTAGGATCGCCGAGTCCAACTCAAGAAATGTCTGGGGACTTTGGGGGTGGAGCCAGAAGAAATTGGGGGTGGAGCCTGGAGACTTTGGGGGTGGAGCCAGCAGCAAGGTTGTGACAAGCATAATTGAACTCCGAAGGGAGTTTTGGCCATCACATTTAAAGGGACCGCACGCCTTTTAAATGCCTTCTGTCCTTTTGAAATAATGAAGGATAGGGGTACCTTCTTTTGGGACTCATAGAATTGGACCCCGTGGTCCAATCCTTTTGAAACTTGGAGAGCATTTTGAGAAGAGGCACTGGATGCTATGCTGCAAATTTGTTGCCTCTATCTCAAAAAACAGTCCCCCCAGAGCCTCAGATACCAGCAGATCAATTCTCCATTATACCCTATGGGAATTGGTCTACACAGGGAATAATGGAGTGCCCAGCAGACATTTCCCTCCCCCTCCTGCTTTCTGATGACCCTGAAGCAGGGGGAGGGCCTCCAAACCGGGGGATCCCCTGTCCCCACCTGGGGATTGGCAACCCTGTTGCCGACCTGTCCACGATAACTGCTGAGGTCACGACGAGCATCCATGGACAGCAGCAGTCTGCCTGCAACTGCCCCCCAAACAAGAGGAGGCCTTTCTTGTGACTTTTCCCAGGGCACACCGGCCTCCCCGTTGCCTTGACGTTTTGTTGTTCCCAGACAGGCGTGCCTCTACCACCTCCGTACCCCTCGGCTTGCTGCAGCGCCGCATTCCAGATTCCACTTCTAGGCCTCCGGAGGATGAATCACAAGTCGCCAAACAGGTCTTGGCGCATCCGTGACTCCCACGAGGTGGAGATCTTCTGCCCGACATCTCGGTCTCAAAACAAGGATAAGACTGGAGCAACGAGGGCCGTTGTGCGTACACAGTCGGCACAAGACGGATGAGGCCAGAGGGGTTCTTGGAAGGGGGGGGGGAGGCGCTGGATTCTGTCCCCCCCCAAAAAAAAAATCAGACATTTTTCAGGCCCACCATAACCTCAGAGCCCTCCCACCAGCGAGGGATTCCCAGAGCGTATTAGGGTTGCCAATCTCCAGGCACAGAGACATTTTGAATCTGACAAACTCAGGGGTGGCCAAACAGACTCTTTCACACATATTGCGGGGCTCTTAGAGCTCCCCCTCCCCTGCCCATTGGCCAGCTTGGAGAAGGCATTTAAAGTTAAAGTTGCTTTCTTTTCACTTCTCTCTCCCTCCCCCATCTTGAATATATATGAAGAACATATGAAGCTGACTTATACTGAATCAGACCTTAGGTCCATCAAAGTCAGTATTGTCTTCTCAGACTGGCAGCGGCTCTCCAGGGTCTCAAGCTGAGGTTTTTCACACCTATTTGCCTGGACCCTTTTTTGGAGATGCCAGGGATTGAACCTGGGACCTTCTGCTTCCTAAGCAGATGCTCTGCCACTGAGCCACCGTCCCTCAAAGATCCTTCCTTCCTTCCTTCCTTCCTTCCTTCCTTCCTTCCTTCCTTCCTTCCTTCCTTCCTTCCTTCCTTCCTTCCTTCCTTCCTTCCTTCCTTCCCTCAAACCTCTGACATTCATGTCTTGTGGCTCTCAAACATCTGACATTTATTCTATGTGGCTCTGAGGTGAAGTAAGTTTGGCCACCCCCGGGACTAACACGACGACCTCTCTTCCAGGTGTAGAAACGCATCTTGCTAACAGCTGTCTGCACAGCAGTTGTAAAAGCTAAATATCAATTCGAAGGAAATACTGGGCATCGCGTTACTGAATTCAAGGCTTCGCCTGGTGTACTGCAGCCTGAAGAAGGCGAAGGAAAGGGATCGTTACTAGGGTTGCCAATCCCCAGGTGGGGGCAGGGGATCCCCCGGTTTGGAGGCCCTCCCCCCGCTTCAGGGTCGTCAGAAAGCGGGGGGAGGGGAGGGAAATGTCTGCTGGGAACTCTATTATTCCCTATGGAGATTTATTCCCATAGAAAATCATGGAGAATTGATCTGTGGGTAACTGGCGCTCTGGGGGGGGGCTGTTTTTTGGGGTAGAGGCACCAAATTTTCAGTATAGCATCTAGTGCCTCTCCCCAAAATACCCCCCAACTTTCAAAAGGATTGGACCAGGGGGCCCAATTCTATGAGCCCCAAAAGAAGGTGCCCCTATCCTTCATTATTTCCTGTGGAAGGAAGGCATTTAAAAAGGTGTTCAGTCCCTTTCAATGTGATGGCCAGAACTCCCTTTGGAGTTCAATGATGCTTGTCACAGCCTTGATCTTGGCTCCACCCCTAATATCTCCTGGCTCCACCCCCAAAGTCCCCAGATATTTCTTGGATTGGACTTGGCAACCCTAATCGTTACGCAGGCAATCCATGGTGGCTTTTGCTGTAACATCAACCTTCTATCGTAACTTGGCCAGTGTTGTTCAAATCTGCCATCTAGCCTGTAGTGCTTTTTGTCAATGATATTGATAATAAATTGTTTGTTTCAAAATATCAACCGTTCTTACTTTTATACAGTTTTCCCCTTTTGTTACAAAGTCCCCAGGTGGGGACAGGGGATCCCCCGGTTTGGAGGCCCTCCCCCCACTTCAGGGTCACCGGAAAGCAGGAGGGGGAGGGAAATGTCTGCTGGGCACTCCGTTATTCCCTATGGAGACCAATCCCCATAGGGTATAATGGAGAATTGATCCACGGGTATTTGGAACTCTGGGAAGGGGCGTGTTTTGAGATAGAGGCACCAAATTTTCAGCGTAGCATCCAGTGCCTCTCCTCAAAACACCCTCCATGTTTCAAAGGGATTGAACCAAGGGCTCCAATTTTATGAGCCCCCGAAGGTGTCCCTATTCATTATTTCCAGAAGAAGAAGATATTGGACATATCCCGCCCTATACTCTGAATCTCAGAGTCTCAGAGAGGTCACAATCTCCTTTTACCTTCTCCCCCGCCCCCCAGCAGACAGCCCGTGGGATAGGTGGGGCTGAGAGGGAGGAAGGAAGGAATCAATCAAAGAATCATAGAATCCTAGAGTTGGAAAGGACCTCCAGGGTCATCTAGTCCAACCCCCTGCACAAGGCAGGAAACTCACAAACCCCTCCCCCCTATTGCAGAAGCCACCAGTGGAATCTCTCCCTTCCCTATGACTCAAAAAACATTTCAAAATGAAAGCAACATTTTTTTGCGACATCTTTTGATTAACATTTCAGCCGACGGAGGCCGGGTTTGGCCCAGACTGACCACTTGCTGGCCACCCCCCCTCCAGAAGCCCTGTTGGATCAGGCCAGTGGCCCATCCAGTCCAACACTCTGAGAAGGCCTCCTAGAGAGACAGGAAGAGTCTGGCCAATGGCCCTCCAGTCCAACACTCTGTGTCACATAAGAACATAAAAGAAGGCATGTTGGATCAGGCCAATGGCCCATCCAGTCCAACACTCTGTGCCACAAAGAGGCCAAAAAACCCAGATGCCATCAGGAGGTCCACCAGTGGGGCCAGGACACTAGAAGCCCTCCCACTGTGTTCCTCCCCCCACAAGCACCAAGAATACAGAGCATCACTGCCCGCAGGGCTTGCAAAACTTTTCTCTTCCAGCTTGCTTTAAGATAGAACCTGGCTAAATTGAAATTGGAACTGACCTGTAACCATCTAGCCATCTTATGTATGATTGTGACCTATAGCACCTTATAGTACCTGTTTTATCTATTTAATTAATTTATGTAATTGAATTGTATTTTAAAATTCTTGTTTACATTGTATTTTATCTAAATAAGGGGAGCAAACGCTAAGTGCGAAAACGGCCATGGTTTCCATGTCTGTGAGCTGCCCTGAGCCTGCCTTTGGCGGGGGAGGGCGGGATATAAAAATAAACTTACCTTACCTTACCTTACCTTACCTTACCTTACCAGAGAGAGAGCTCCAACGATAAGCTGTGGCTAATAGCCACTGATGGACCTCTGCTCCAGATGTTGATCCAATCCCCTCTTGAAGCTGGCTATGCTTGCAGCCGCCACCACCTCCTGGGGCAGTGAATTCCACAGGTTAATCACCCTTTGGGTGAAGAAGAAGGACTTCCTTTATCCGTTCTCACCCGACTGCTCAGCAATTTCATTTTCCCCAGGGGAGCTGATCTCTGCCAGCTGGAGAGCAGTTTTAAAAGCAGGAGGTCTCCAGGCCCCACCTGGAGGCTGGCAACCCTATTATTATTCCCCTCCTGGCTTAAAGCTGCTGTTTTACCAGTGGAGATTGCATAGACTGGGAATTGCATTCCTTGGCGGGTTTTAGTGAGCGTGGGGGAGCCGCTCCCCCTCCAAGAAATCTGCCGAAGTTTTCTATGAAACAAAGAACGGAGGCGACAGGCCAGGGTAGGATAATGGATGACAAGATCTTCCCGAGGGCCTTCCTGTGCTTGCCGTGGGCGAATGCGGGCCATAAAGCTGAGGTCATGGAACATAGCATGAATTTGCACATCACCCCAGGCTGCTTCATGACTCGCCCATTTCATAGAATCGTTGAGTTGGAAGGAACCTTGAAGGACATCTAGTCCAACCCCCTGCACGGCGCAGAAACTTCACAAAGACTTCCCCCTAAGTTCACAGGATCAGCCTGGCTGTCAGACGGCCGTCTCCAAGGAAGGAGAGCCCACCACCTCCTGAGGAAGCCTGTTCCATCGAAGAACCACTTTGTCAGGAAGTTCTTCTTCTTGGGGTCGTGGTGGAGAACTCACTGAAAATGTCAAGACAGTGTGCATTTGCAATAAAAAAGGCCAACGCCATGCTGGGAATTATTAGGAAGGGAATTGAAAACAAATCAGCCAGTATCATAATGCCCCTGTATAAATCGATGGTGCGGTCTCATTTGGAGTACTGTGTGCAGTTCTGGTCGCCGCACCTCAAAAAGGATATTATAGCATTGGAGAAAGTCCAGAAAAGGGCAACTAGAATGATTAAAGGGCTGGAACACTTTCCCTATGAAGAAAGGTTGAAACGCTTGGGGCTCTTTAGCTTGGAGAAACGTCGACTGCGGGGTGACGTGATAGAGGTTTCCAAGATAATGCACGGGATGGAGAAACTAGAGAAAGAAGTACTTTTCTCCCTTTCTCACAATACACGAACTCGTGGGCATTCGATGAAATTGCTGAGCAGACAGGTTAAAACGGATAAAAGGAAGTTCTTCTTCACCCAAAGGGTGATTAACATGTGGAATTCACTGCCACAGGAGGTGGTGGCGGCCACAAGTATAGCCTCCTTCAAGAGGGGTTTAGATAAAAATATGGAGCAGAGGTCCATCAGTGGCTATTAGCCACAGGGTGTGTGTGTGTGTGTGTGTGTGTGTGTGTGTGTGTGTGTGTGTGTGTGTATATATATATATATATATAAAATCTTTTTTTGGCCACTGTGTGACACAGAGTGTTGGACTGGATGGGCCATTGGCCTGATCTAACATGGCTTCTCTTATGTTCTTATGTTCTTCAAATCACAGAGTTGGAAGGGATCTCCAGGGTCATCTAGTCCAGCCCCACACACAGTGTAAGAACTTCACAAAGACCTTCCCCCAAATTCACAGGATCCTCATTGCTGTCAGATGGCCGTCTAGCTTCTGTTGAAAAACCTCCAAGGAAGGAGAGCCCACCACCTCCCGAGGAAGCCTGTTCCACTGGGGAATTGCTCTAATGGTCAGGAAGTTCTTTCTAATGTGGCGCCAGAAACTCTTTTGGTTTAATTTCCACCCCTTGGTTCTGGTTCTGCCTTTTGAGGCCACAGAAAACAATTCCACACCTTCCTCTAGATGACAGCCCTTCAAGGACTTGAAGGTGGGGGTCATATCACCTTTCATACCTTTCAGTTCTCAATTCCAGAAGTCACACTGTGGAAAATTGAACCCTGGACACCAGAGATTTCCTTGACAGAACATCGGATCTGGGCCAGGGAAGTGCGATCACCCAGTGTCCCTTCTCCTTGACACCCAGGGGAGTCCACATCAACTCACAAAGATCATGGGGATTTGAACCAGGGCCTTGAAATGTGCTGGGACAAATGTAGACATTGTCTCTCCAGAGAATTTGCCTGAAGAATTCACGTTTGGAATTCCAGGGACATCCAAAACCCCTCTCTGCTGCCCAGAACTGCAAACCTCCTTTCTCGTTTTTGATGTGTTGAAGCCAGCTGTGTTTAGTCACTATGGTACTCTACATATGCTCAGAGGAACTCTTTACTGTTCAATCCACATTGTCTACAACTAGTCTCAGCACTGAATTAAAAAACAGAACCTGGCCCTAGAAAGCAAACGGACTCCGTTGCCTTTTTTTAGAGCCTCTTGGAGTGAGCAGAGAGCCAGTTTAGTGTCATGGTTAAGTGCGTGGACTCTTATCTGGGAGAACCAGGTTTGATTCCGCACTCCTCCACTTGCAGCTGCTGGAATGGCCTTGTGTTAGCCATTGCTTTCGCAGGAGTTGTCCTTGAAAGTGCAGCTTTTGTCAGAGCTCTCTCAGCCCCCCCCCCCACCTCACAGGGTGTCTGTTGTGGGGGGAGAAGATATGGGAGATTGTAAGCCGCTCTGAGTCTCTGATTCAGAGAGAAGGGCAGGGTATAAATCCAGTCTTCTTCTTTATTAAAAAGCCTACCCCATAGCAGCTGCACTGTAATGTCCAAATGTATGGAATGTTAGCAACCTCTAGCCCATATTTATCCAGATAATCTTGCCTTCCCCACCCCCGGGATGGAATACATTGCCTCCCGTTGATCTTCACAACAGCCCTGCAAGGTAGAACAACTAACCCAGTCGCCTTTGGGGCAGAGTAGGGATCGACATCCATGTCTATACTGACACTCGAATACACTACTTGCTCATCGATCTCCAATTCTACCTCCCCGCCCCCTTCACTATGTCTCCCCCCCCAAAAAAGAATTAAATCCAAACAAATGGTGACCTGATAAACCAAGGGTGGCCAAACTGAGTGTCAGGAGCCTCGAGCGACTCTTTCACACATATTGTATGGCTCTTGAAGCCCCCAGCACCCCCACTGGTCAGCGGCTTAGAGAATGCATTTAAAGTTAAAATTGCTTTCTTTCCACCTCTCCTTCCCCCACCTATTTCCTTCCTTCCCTCCCTCCCTCCCAGCTCTCAAACATCTGACACTCACGCCGTGCGGCTCTCAACCATCTGACATTTATTTTTTGTGGCTCTTACATTAAGCAAGTTTGGCCATCCCTGAGATCACAGAATCATAGAGTCGGAAGGGACCTCCAGGGTCATCCAGTCCAACCCCGTGCACAATGCAGGAAACCCACAAATACCTCCTCCTAAATTCACAGGATCTGCATTGCTGTCAGATGGCCATCCAGCCTCTGTTGAAAAACCTCCAAGGAAAGAGAGCCCACCACCTCCCGAGGAGGAAGCCTGTTCCACTGAGGAATCGCTCTAACGCTCAGGAAGTTCTTCCTCATGTTGAGCTGGAAACTCTTCTGATTTAATTCCAACCCATTGGTTCTGGTCCGACCTTCTGGGGCCACAGAAAACAATTCCACACCATCCTCTATAGGACAGCCCTTCAAGGCCTTGAAGATGGTGATCCTATCACCTCTCAGCCGCCTCCTCTCCAGGCTAAACATCCCCAGCTCCTTCAACCTTTCCTCATAGGACTTGGTCTCCAGACCCCTCGCCACTTATCTGGTGGTTCGTTTGGTCCTTGCTTCTGTTCAACACCTTTATTCTGCTGTAGGCTAACGGGCTGCTCGCCCTTGACCTATAGGTACAGACTGGCAGCTCCCCATTCGCTGTATCTGAAGAAGAGGGCTTGCGACAAAAGCTCATGCCTGGAATAAAACTTTGTCGGCCTGAAAGGGACCTCCGGACTCCAACTTTGTTCTGCTGCTTCAGAGAAAGACGGCGACACCCCAGAATCTAACGACAAGAAGCTGCTAATAGCCTGAAGCAGAGATTCTCCAAGTCTCTCTGAGATTCTCCACATTCCCGTGTGGATGTCTAAGTCCTCTGCATTTTGACAGTTCAGTGGGACGCTCAGAATCTCTAGGATAGGGATTCTTCAGCCCCCCCAAGTTGGAGCCTGCCTGTGAACCCCCAAGGGGTGCCCCCCCCCAAACTCCTCCAAAGTCCCGTCAAGATGAAACGTTCCATTTTGTCTTAAACGATGCAGTCCAATAGCATCATTCTATCGTTATTGGTGGTGACACAGAGTGTTGGACTCGATGGGCCATTGGCCTGATCCAACATGGCTTCTCTTATGTTCTTATGTGGTCGTGTTCTATTATTTTACAGTACTGGAAAAAAAGTTGTTTCAGTGTTAAATCAAATGTTGAGTGTTAATTTGCCTATCAATCCTGTTTTGATATTGCTGGATTGCTGGGTCGACTATGAGGTAGAAGGAAAATAGCAAAAGCGATGATATCTCTTTTTGTTAAATAGCTCAATTTGTTAATTTTACTATTCTGTCATTGACTAGGAGAGCCAGTTTGGTGGAGTGGTGAAGTGTGCGGACTCTTATCTGGGAGAACCAAGTTTGATTCCCCACTCTTCCACTTGCAGCTGCTGGAATGGCCTTGGGTCAGCCATAGCTCTGGCAGAGGTTGTCCTTGAAAGGGCAGCTGCTGTGAGAGCCCTCTCCAGCCCCACCCACCTCACAGGGTGTCTGTTGTGGGGGAGGAAGGGGAAGGAGATTGTCAGCCGCTCTGAGACTCTTCGGAGTGGAGGGCGGGATATAAATCCAGTATCTTCATCTACCTCACAGGGTGTCTGTTGTGGGGGGAAGGAAGGGAAAGGAGATTGTGAGCCGCTCTGAGACTCTTTGGAGTGGAGGGTGGGATATAAATCCAGTATCTTCATCTACCTCACAGGGTGTCTGTTGTGGGGGGGAGGAAGGGAAAGGAGATTGTGAGCCGCTCTGAGACTCTTCGGAGTGAAGGGCGGGATATAAATCCAATAGCATCATCTTAAATTTGTACCATTTTGCATTCTAAACGACTCCCTACCAGATAATTTCACTATACTGTCATTGGATCTTAAATTTGTACCAGTTTGCATTCTGAGCCACTGCCTACCAGCTGTGTGCGGCTTTGCTCATTGTACCGGACTCCTCGTCTGATGAAGTGCGCTTAGAGAGCACACCAAAACTTACGTTCTGAATAAAACTAGGTTGGTCTTAAAGGTGCCACTTGACTCCTGCTTTGTCATCTATACGGTTCTCCATAGCTAAGACTGAACTAGCTACGAAATGGAAAGATAAAAAAAAACCTCCATCGTTGAGTGATTGGAAAGATAAAATATGGGATTATTTCGTTTTAACAAAAATGGCGTATTATTCTTCAAAATTGTTCTCCTCAGTCTTTTTTTGGGGGGGCGGTGGGGAGAAGTCGTGATACCTTGGTTTCCAGTTGTGACTTATCTTATGAATAATGATATTTTACCACAAAACCCTGCATATCAGAACCTGATATATTTTTGATGTCAACTGCTATGAAATCATTTGTTCAATAAAATTCCTTTTATCTGAAGGGGGTGGGGAGAGACAAAACATTCCTCCCGTATCCCCCTTACAAGCCATAAATAGTCTTCTGCCGTTCCCTCATACAGGTTTGGGAAGGATTTGACGCTTTTCAAGAAGCCCAGCCTGGTGGGAAATTTGGGTGCTGAGCTGCGCACGAAGGAGATCTGTTCCAGCTTGAGACCAGATTCGCACTAGACCTTTAATCCTGGTTCAGCCCTGTCCCCAAACGGACTTTCTACACTAGAATCATAGAAACCAACTTTGTGACTCTACGATTCTATGGTTTTAGTGTAGAAAGGCCGTTTGGGGACAGAGTGAAACCAGGATTAAAGCTCTAAGCGCGAAACTGGTCTCGGACCAATTTCGAGGCTCTCAAGCCACAAACTCACCTTTCGGACGCCAAGACCACCACATCCTCTCCGCGGTAGGACCCCATGGGTCCTGGCTGAGCCTCAGCAGAGAAGCCCGGCCAAGTCTCCGTTCTCTTCTGAGCCCAGGGCAGAAATGGCAACACGGGGACGTCCGGAGGTGCCGGGCTTCGGCCCAGACTCGTCCCAAACAGGTTTGACAGCATTAATGCCTAAGTGGAGCTGCGGAGGCTGGGTCCTAGTGCCGTTCTGTAATGAGCATTGGCCCAGTCCTGGGGGTTGGGTTGCCAACTCCAGGTCTGGGAATTCCTGGAGATGCGGGGGTGGAGCTTGCGGAAGACTGGGTGTGGGGGAGGGAGAGACCTCAGAAAGGTAGAATCTTGTAGGGTCCACCTTCCAAAGCAGCCATTTTGTCTCCAGGGAAACTGGTTCGTAGAAACATAGCGTTGGAAGGGACCTCCAGGGTCATCTAGTCCAACCCCTGGCACAATGCAGGAAACTCACAAACACCTCCCCCTAAATTCACAGAATCTTCATCGCTGTCAGATGACCATCTAGCCTCTGTTGAAAAACCTCCAAGGAAGGAGAGCCCACACCTCCCGAGGAGGTAGCCTGTTCCACTGAGGAACTGCTCTTAACAGTCATAGAATCATAGAATTGGAGGAGACCTCCAGAGTCATCGATTCCAACCCCCTGCACAATGCAGGAAAATCACAGATCCCTCCCCCTAAATCCACAGGATCTGCATTGCTGTCAGATGGCCATCTAGCCTCTGTTTAAAAACCTCCAAGGAAGGAGAGCCCACCAGCTCCCAAGGAGGAAGCCTGTTCCATTGAGGAATCGCTCTAACGCTCAGGAAGTTCTTCCTAATGTTGAGCTGGAAACTCTTTTGATTTAATATTAGTTCTGGTCCGACCTTCCGGAGCCACAGAAAACAATTCCACACCATCCTCTATAGGACAGCCCTTCAAGTACTTGAAGATAGTGATCATATCCCCTCTCAGTCGCCTCCCTTCCAGGCTAAACATCCCCAGCTCCTTCAACCTTTCCAGTGGTTGGCCACTGGGTGAGACAGGATGAACATCTGAAGCTGCCTTCTGCTGAATCAGACCCCCCTCGGTCCATCAAAGTCAGTCTTGTCTACTCAGACTGGCAGCGACTCTCCAGGGTCTCAAGCTGAGGTTTTTCACATCTACTTGCCTGGACCCTTTTGAGTTGGAGATGCCAGAGATTGAACCTGGGACCTTCTGCTTACCAAACAGACGCTCTACCACTGAGCCACCGTCCCTCCCCTAACTGGCAGCAGCTCTCCAGGGTCTCAAGCGGAGGTTTTTCATGCCTCCTTGCCTGGACCCTTTTTAGTTGGAGATGCCGGAGATTGAACCTGGGACCTTCTGCTTACCAAGCAGATGCTCTACCACTGAGCCATCATCCCTCCCCATGCTGGACTACACGGACTACATGGTGTAACCCAGGTTCCAAACGAAGAAGGGTGGCGCAATTGGTACAGCTTCCTCTTGACAGGCTTTTTGTTGCCAGGATAACTTTGCACGAGGAACTCTATTTTGTGGAATTGAGTAGTAGCACATTTCACACATACACACATACAAACATTTTGGGATTTTAAACACCCTGGTTGGCTTCTACAGACTAATGAACCAAGCTCCACCTTCTTCCCCATAGAAAAATTATAGGACAGATTTAGCTGGAGGGCACACATTGCTTTCCGTCGCCCTCTGCCCTGGCACGAAACTTTGGAAGAGGTTTTGAGTGCGAGAGTGTGCCTGTTGCTGGATCTCTGACTCAGCTCCCAGGCCGTCTCCCTGTGACGGAAACCTGTCGAAAGCAAAATAAATCCCACAATTTGCCTGTCTCTGCAAATGCGCCAGATTTATGAAATCTGTGCCCGCTCTTTAACATAGTGTTATCCCAGATTTAAGTGGCCCCGTGGCGCAGAGTGGCAAAGCAGCAGCACCGCAGTACTGTGGTCTGAACTCTGCTCACGACCTGAGTTCGATCCCGGAGGAAGATGGTTTCAGGTAGTCGGCTCCAGGTTGGCTCCGCCTTCCATCCTTTTGAGGTCGGCCCAATGGGGACCCAGCTTGCTGGGGGGGAAGTGTAGTAGATGACTGGGGAAGGCAAGGGCAAAGGTACCCCATAAAAAGTCTGCCGTGAAAATGTTGTGAAAGCAACGTCACCCCCAAGTCGGAAACCACTGGTGCTTGCACAGGGGACCTTTCCTTTCCTTAAGTCCAACAAAAGAGCCCCGTGGTGCAGAGTGGTAAAGCTGCAGTACTGCAGTCCTAAGCTCTGCTCATGACCTGAGTTCGATCCCTGGCAGAAGCTGGGTTTTCAGGTTGTCGGCTCGAGGTTGACTCAGCCTTCCATCCTTCCTAAATCGGTAAATGAGTACCCAGCTTGCTGGGGGGAAAGTGTAGATGACTGGGGAAGGCAATGGCAAACCACCCTGTAAAAAGTCTGCCGTGAAAACGTTGTGAAAGCAACATCACCCCAGAGTCGGAAACGACTGGTGCTTGCACAGGGGACCTTTCCTTTCCTATCCCAGATTTGTCCACCAATGAGAGCAATGCCAGCAGCTGTTCCGTTTTGATCTCTTTTGTGCGGACTCTGCTCTCCTGCGGCCAGTTATTGCAAACGCACCACAGCAGAATTTAAACAGCTTTTCTTTGAACGGGCTCTTTTCTTTCCTTGGATTTTTTGCTTTGGCTGTGCTTTATTCCTTCACCTGCTTTGTTGTTGCATTGTAGAAAAAAAATCTTTGAATTATTAAATATTTAGAATACCTGTTTCCTCTGCTCCAGCAGAGCTTTTTTTTTTTTTTTTTAAATGCATTTATGCCAGAGAATAAGAGGAAGGATTGCATCAGATATTAATCGAAACGGGAAATATAACGATCGAAATTCCATTGAGAACCTACTTTATGCACAGTTGGAGAATATTCCACAGTTCCTCATCAAAGGCTCCTTAGGAAGCTTGAGAGTCATGGAGTAAAAGGACAGGTCCTCTTGTGGATCAAAAACTGGCTGAGTAATAGGAAGCAGAGAGTGAGTATAAATGGGCAGTCTTCGCAGTGGAGGACGGTAAGCAGTGGGGTGCCGCAGGGCTCGGTACTGGGTCCCAGGCTCTTTAACTTGTTCATAAATGATTTAGAGTTGGGAGTGAGCAGTGAGTTGGAAGTGGCCAAGTTTCCGGATGACACTAAATTGTTCAGGGTGGTGAGAACCAGAGAGGATTGTGAGGAACTCCAAAGGGATCTGTTGAGGCTGGGTGAGTGGGCGTCAACGTGGCAGATGCGGTTCAATGTGGCCAAGTGCAAAGTAATGCACATTGGGGCCAAGAATCCCAGCTACAAATACAAGTTGATGAGGTGTGAACTGGCAGAGACTGACCAAGAGAGAGATCTTGGGGTCGTGGTAGATAACTCACTGAAAATGTCAAGACAGTGTGCGTTTCCAATAAAAAAGGCCAACGCTATGCTGGGAATTATTAGGAAGGGAATTGAAAACAAATCAGCCAGTATCATAATGCCCCTGTATAAATCGATGGTGCGGTCTCATTTGGAGTACTGTGTGCAGTTCTGGTCGCCGCACCGCAAAAAGGATATTATAGCATTGGAGAAAGTCCAGAGAAGGGCAACTAGAATGATTAAAGGGCTGGAGCACTTTCCCTATGAAGAAAGGTTGAAACGCTTGGGACTCTTTTGCTTGGAGAAATGTCGACTGCGGGGTGACATGATAGAGGTTTACAAGATAATGCATGGGATGGAGAAAGTAGAGAAAGAAGTACTTTTCTCCCTTTCTCACAATACAAGAACTCGTGGGCATTCGATGAAATTGCTGAGCAGACAGGTTAAAACGGATAAAAGGAAGTACTTCTTCACCCAAAGGGTGATTAACATGTGGAATTCACTGCCACAGGAGGTGGTGGCGTCCACAAGCATAGCCACCTTCAAGAAGGGGTTAGATAAAAATATGGAGCACAGGTCCATCAGTGGCTATTAGCCACAGTGTATGTGTGTATATAAAATTTTTTGCCACTGTGTGACACAGAGTGTTGGACTTGATGGGCCGTTGGCCTGATCCAACATGGCTTCTCTTATGTTCTTATGTTCTTAATATATTTATATCACCTTTGAGTGTGGTATAAGTCTTTATGAGGAAGCAGAAGAATTACAGATTTATACCTTGCCCTTCTCTCTGAATCAGAGACTCTGAGCGGCTTACAATCTCCTATATCTTCTCCCCCCACAACAGACACCCTGTGAGGTGGGTGGGGCTGAGAGGGCTCTCACAGCAGCTGCCCTTTCAAAGACAACCTCTGCTTGAGCTATGGCTGACCCAAGGCCATTCCAGCAGGTGCAAGTGGAGGAGTGGGGAATCAAACCCGGTTCTCCCAGATAAGAAGAAGACTGAAGATTTATACCCCACCCTTCTCCCTGAATCAGAGACTCAGAGCACCCTACAATCTCCTATATCTTCTCCCCCCACAACAGACACCCTGTGAGGTTGGTGGGGCTGGAGAGGGCTCTCACAGCAGCTGCCTTTTCAAGGACAACCTCTACCAGAGCTATGGCTGACCCAAGGCCATTCCAGCAGGTGCAAGTGGAGGAGTGGGGAATCAAACCCGGTTCTCCCAGATAAGAGTCCGCACACTTAAAGGGGTGGCCAATGGTAGCTCTCCAGATGTTTTTTTAACAGAGAGGCCTCGGCCTCTCTGCCCTGTTGTTAGCCCTGCAGAGGAACTGGTTGGCCCCTGTGTGAGACAGGAGGCTGGACTAGATGGACCCTCCCTGGTCTGAGCCAGCAGGGCTCTTCTGATGCTCTTCTCAGGGGAAGGCCTCGGCCTCTCTGCCCTGTTGTTGCCCGTCCAGAGGAACTGGCTGGCCACTGTGTGAGACAGGAGGCTGGACTAGATGGACCCTCCCTGGTCTGAGCCAGCAGGGCTCTTCTGATGCTCTTCTCAGGGGAAGGCCTCGGCCTCTCTGCCCTGTTGTTGCCCGTCCAGAGGAACTGGCTGGCCACTGTGTGAGACAGGAGGCTGGACTAAATGGACCCTCCCTGGTCTGACCCAGCAGGGCTCTTCTGACGTTCACGTGTGTCTCTGTTTGCACTGAAAGGGGATGCGCCTTTCTGTTGCAAGCAATGTGGAATAGGCCAGAAACATTCCTAGCTGAGTTCCTCTTCCCTTGAGCTGCCAAATCCCACTGCGGTCCAGCAAGTGCTCCACCCTTGCAGATCTGCTTAGCTGGGGCGAGGTGAAAATGCCTCCATTCAACTGCAGAGGAAATGTCCTCCCTTTATGAGGCGTTTTTCATTCAGGCAATCCAAACAAAATTCTTGCGGGGTTTTTTTTCCCCCTAAGAGATTTGGTGCCTGACCTGGAAGGCCCAGGGTAGCCCCATCTCACTGGATCTCAGAAACTCAGCAAGGTCTACCCCAGGGAGTCTTTGGATGGGAGACCGCCAAGGAATACCAGGGCTGGGAGGCAGAGGCAGGCAATGGCACAACCACCTCCAAACATCTCTTGCCTTGAAAACCCCACAAGTCAGGTGTGACATGATGGATGGATGGATGGATGGATGGATGGATGGATGGAAGGAAGGAAGGAAGGAAGGAAGGAAGGAAGGAAGGAAGGAAGGGAGGGAGGAAGGGAGGGAGGAAGGGAGGGAGGGAGGAAGAAAGGAAGGAAGGAAGGAAGGGAGGGAGGGAGGGAGGGAGGGAGGGAGGAAGGAAGGAAGGAAGGAGGGAGGGAGGAGGGAGGGAGGAGGGAGGGAGGGAGGGAAGGGAGGAGGTGAGGGAGGAGAAGGGAGGAAGGAAGGAAAGAAGGAGGGAGGGAGAAGGGAGGGAATGTAGGGAGGAAAGAAGGAAGGAAAGGAGGGAGGAGGGTGGAGGGGAGGGAGGGAGGAAGGAAGGAAGGAGGGAGGGAGGAGGGTGGAGGGAAGGGAGGAGGTGAGGGAGGGGAAGGGAGGAAGGAAGGAAAGAAGGAGGGGCGACGGAGGGAATGTAGGGAGGAAAGAAGGAAGGAAAGGAGAGAGGAGGGTGGAGGGGAGGGAGGGAGGAAGGAGGGAGGAGGGTGGAGGGAAGGGAGGAGGTGAGGGAGGGGAAGGGAGGAAGGAAGGAAAGAAGGAAAGAAGGAGGGAGAAGGGAGGGAATGTAGGGAGGAAAGAAGGAAGGAAAGGAGGGAGGAGGGTGGAGGGGAGGGAGGAGGGGAGGAGGGGAAGGGAGGAAGGAAGGAGGGAGGGAGGGAGGGAGGGAGAAGGGAGGGAATGTAGGGAGGAAAGAAGGAAGGAAAGGAGGGAGGAGGGTGGAGGGGAGGGAGGAGGGGAGGGAGGGGAAGGGAGGAAGGAAGGAGGGAGGGAGGGAGGGAGGGAGAAGGGAGGGAATGTAGGAAGGAAAGAAGGAAGGAAAGAAGGGAGGAGGAAGAGAAGGAAGGAGGGAGAGAGGAGGGTGGAGGGGAGGGAGGAAGGAGAGAAGGGAGGAAAGAAAGGAGGGAGGGAGGAGGAAAAGAAGGAAGGAAGGAAGCAGGGCCGGATCTTGGGGGGGCAAAGGGAGGTGCTTGACCCGGGTGCTGACCGATGGGGAGCCAAATTGGTATGAAGGCATTGTATTCTATGGGATCATAACTGAATGGCCCATAAGGGGGCGCCATTTTTTAATTTTGTCCCCCCCCCCCCCTCAAAAAACATGTAGATCCAATCCTGGAAGGAAGGAAAGAAGGGAGAGAGGAAGGAAGGAAGAGGGAAGGGGAGGGAAGGAAGGAGGGAGGGATTTTCCCCTTCTTTGGCAGGGGCCTTTTTCTCCCAACACCCTCAAGAGAGTGCCCTCAGTGCATTTCTGCCATGCACCTGTTTAAGGGCTGCAACAAAAGCAACGGGATGCCGCAAAGAGGACCTCTGTGCATATGCTGAGTGTTTTCCAAACGACCACGTTGGAACAGCATCCTGAGGCATCTAGGGAGAGGACGCCCGGCTGTGCTCTCCGCCCCACTGCGCCAAACATCTGGACGGCACAGCTGGAGCCACTCAGAAGCCGAATCGCCCAGCGCCTCACCCGCTCGCTCAGGGTTGTTTTCAAGGCTCGGCGGCGAAGTCAGACGTTTCATTTTCCACCTTGACGGTTGCTGAGGGGGCCGTGAAGTTTACACCCAAACCAACCGTCCCTCTCTCTCCCTGTTTCCAATCAGCTGGGAAGGCAGGGTGCCAGAGGAGTTCCTTGGCCCAACACATTTCCAAGGAGTGGCAGTACAAAAAAATGGGGGAGAGGCATTTGAGCGGGACAGGCAGGCTGCTCCGGAGGCAAGACAGATGGATCCAGGCCCTGGAATCAGACAACCAAGGGGCTTAACCCTACTTAAGCATGAAAAGCACTCTCATAAACTCATTACAGGAGTCAAGTGGCACCTCTAAAACCAGCCAAGTTTTGTTGAGGGCGGAAGCTCTCGTGTGCTCTCTAAGCACACTTCATCAGACAAGGGGGTCAGGTATTGTGGGGCCAATCGCATACTCTCACGTGATAGAGGTTGACAAGATTATGCACGGGATGGAGAAAGTAGAGCAAGAAGTCCTTTTCTCCCTTTCTCACAATACAAGAACTCGTGGGCATTCGATGGAATTGCTGAGCAGTCGGGTTAAAACGGATATAAGGAAGTCCTTCTTCACCCAAAGGGTGATTAACACGTGGAATTCACTGCCACAGGAGGTGGTAGGGTTGCCAAGTCCAATTGAAGAAATATCTGGGGACTTTGGGGGTGGAGCCAGGAGACTTTGGGGGTGGAGCCAGGAACAAGGGTGTGACAAGCATCATTGAACTCCAAAGGGAGTTCTGGCCATCACATTTAAAGGGACTGCACACCTTATTAAATGCCTTCCTTCCATAGGAAATAATGAAGGCTAGGGGCACCTTCTTTTGGGGCTCATAGAATTGGACCCCTTGGACCAATCTTTTTGAAACTTGGGGGGTATTTTGCGGAGAGGAACTACATGCTATACTGAAAATTTGGTGCCTCTATCTCAAAAAACAGCCCCCCCAGAGCCCCTGATACCCACAGATCAATTCCCCATCATTCCCTATGGGAATCGTTCATGGAGGTGCATGATAGCTGTGGGGGCAGGGCTTCCCCCGCCAGCCAGCTGGCTGGCTGGGGGAGGGGGGAAGCCTGTAAAACCGGGGGATCCCCCTCTGGGACCTGGGGATTGGGAAGCCTAGGAGGTGGTGGTGGCTACAAGCATAGCCAGCTTCAAGAGGGGATTGGATAAAAATATGGAGTAGAGGTCCATCAGTGGCTATTAGCCACAGTGTGTGTGGATAGATAGATAGATAGATAGATAGATAGATAGATAGATAGATAGATAGATAGATAGATAGATAGATAGATAGATAGATAGATAGATAGATAGATAGATAGATAGATAGATAGATAGATAGATAGATAATCTTTTTGGCCCCTGTGTGACACAGAGTGTTGAACTGGATGGGCCATTGGCCTGATCCAACATGGCTTCTCTTATGTTCTTATGTGTGACACAGAGTGTTGGACTGGAGGGGCCATTGGCCTGATCCAACATGGCTTCTCTTATGTTCTCATGTGACACAGAGTGTTGGACTGGATGGGCCATTGGCCTGATCCAACATGGCTTCTCTTCTGTTCTTATGTGTGACACAGAGTGTTGGATTGGATGGGCCATTGGCCTGATCCAACATGGCTTCTCTTATGTTCTTAAGCACACTTCATCAGACAAGGGGGTCAGGTATTGTGGGGCTGAAATGCAAGCAGTTTGTTGATTAAGTGTGCAGACGGATCACATGGTAAACCAGCGTGGCTTGGCCATTTGGTCTGGAGAGCCATAAAAGGTAATAAAGTCCTCTGCCAATTGGTGTTTCTGTAAATCCAGGTGAATCACAAAAGGACATGTATTTCCTAGTTGTAGTCCACCTAATTTACTTATCTTAGTGGCAGAGCATCTACCGTCCCTCCCCTAACCTTGATAGCCAGTTGAAACAAATGAAAGTACATTGAACAAAACTCCCTGTATAATTCCAGGCTTCAGCGAAATTGCAACTTGTACAGACGTTGGACTTCGCGTACCCAGACTGCTTTAAAGCATTCGAATGGCTTCTACCTTGGAAGAAGACTTTGTAAAGAAGTCAAACCATCATTACTCTGAATCGGCAAACTTCTGTGTAATTGTGGACCTTTGGTGGTTTCCTTAAGCACAGTTCTTTAGGGAGAAATTTTTGCAATCCTGTTTATTGTCCAATTATTGACTATCACTTAGGGCTGTGTGGGACTTTATACGATCGCTTTGCATGCTTAACATGACTCGTATTAAATTTATTTATTCGGAGTATTTATTTTATTGGATTTATACCCCGCCCTCCTTGCCGAAGCGGGCTCAGGGTGGCTCACAACAATAAAAGCATTTACAATATAGACCAAGGGTAGCTCTCCAGAGGTTTCTTGCCTACAACTCCCATCAGCCCCAGCCAGCAAGGCCAATGGCTGCGGCTGAAGGGAGTTGTAGGCAAGAAACATCTGAAGAGCTACCGTTGGCCACCCATAAGAACATAAGAGAAGCCATGTTGGATCAGGCCAGTGGCCCCTCCAGTCCAACACTCTGTGTCACATAAGAACATAAGAGAAGCCCTGTTGGATCAGGCCAGTGGCCCATCCAGTCCAACACTCTGTGTCACACAGTGGCAAAAAATTTTATACATACACAGACACTGTGGCTAATAGCCACTGATGGACCTCTGCTCCATATTTTTATCTAAACCCCTCTTGAAGGTGGCTATGCTTGTGGCCGCCACCACCTCCTGTGGCAGTGAATTCCACATGTTAATCACCCTTTGGGTGAAGAAGTACTTCCTTTTATCCGTTTTAACCTGGCTGCTCAGCAATTTCATCCAATGCCCACGAGTTCTTGTATTGTGGGAAAGGGAGAAAAGTACTTCTTTCACAAAAGGACGTGTATTTCCTAGTTGTAGTCCACCTAATTTACTTATCTTAGTGGTAGAGCATCTACCGTCCCTCCCCTAACCTTGCTCCCCTAACTCCTGCTATAGAACAATGACTAATGAAAACTTGTACAGTATAACAATTAAAACATTATTAAAACAATTTGGTGCTAATGTTAGATTCCACCAAAAGTTAAAGGATTCGATTTCTATATTGTAGAAGAAGGTTGTGGGGTGATTTGGGATCGTGCCCTATCACAGTTTCTTATTCAGTCCCAGTCAACTTATGGGGATTCTGGAAGGATTCCAAGGGAAGAGACATTCCAAAGTACTTTCTCACTGTCTCTCTGCTTAGCAACTCCAGACAAGCTTGGTGGTCTCCCTCCCACCCAAATACAAACTGCTCAGCTTTCGAGATCCGATTCTATCAGTCCAGGTCAAGGCGAGAGCCAATGAGAGGTGGTTTAGCATTGCCTCTGCACAGCAACCCTGGACTTTCTCGGTGGTCTCCCATCCAAGTGATAACTGGGGCTGAGGCTGTGTAGCTTCCTAAATCTGGTGAGATTGGGACCGATTCCCCACTAGTTTGGTATAGTGGTTAAGTGTGCAGACTCTTATCTGGGAGAACCGGGTTTGATTCCCCCCTCCTCCACTTGCACCTGCTGGAAGGGCCTTGGGTCATCCATAGCTATCACAGGAGCTGTCCTTGAAAGGGCAGCTGCTGTGAGAGCCCTCTCAGCCCCACCCACCTCACAGAGTGTCTGTTGTGGGGGAGGAAGGTATTGTGAGCCGCTCTGAGACTCTTCAGAGTGGAGGGCGGGATATAAAGCCAATATTTTCTTATTATTATTATCCGGGAGAACCGGGTTTGATTCCCCACTCCTCCACTTGCTCCTGCCGGAATGGCCTTGGGTTAACCATAGCTATTACAGGAGTTGTCCTTGAAAGGGCAGCTTCTGTCAGAGCTCTCACAGCCCCACCCGCTTCACAGGGTGTCTGTTGTGGGGGGAGAAGATATAGGAGATTGTAAGCTACTCGGTCTCTGATTCAAGGAGAAGGGCGGAGTATAAATCTGCAATTCTTCTTCACTAGCCTTATGCCGTTCTCATGCGCCTCTTTGTTGGAATTATGTATCCGTTCTGCATGTCCTTTGCAATGTTCTAAAGTTTCAGTCATTATAGTGCTAACACTGTGCCTGATTCCCTATTGTCTGCATGACCTAGGAAGAAGATACTGATTAACATGTGGAATTCACTGCCACAGGAGGTGGTGGCGGCTACAAACATAGCCAGCTTCAAGAGGGGATTGGATAAAAATATGGAGCAGAGGTCCATCAGTGGCTATTAGCCACAATGTGTGTGTGTGTGTTGGCCACTGTGTGATACAGAGTGTTGGACTGGATGGGCCATTGGCCTGATCCAACAGGGCTTCTTTTATGTTCTTATGTGATACAGAGTGTTGGACTGGATGGGCCACTGGCCTGATTCAACATGGCTTCTCTTATGTTCTTATGTACTGACTGCTATCAATCAAGATCTAGAAGAAGGAAAACTTGTTTGTTTGTTTGGTCAGTTAGTCAGGTGACTTCCTGTGTTCAGGCAGAAAGGCCCAGGAGAAGGGGGAAGTATCCTCCATCAAGCATGAGTTCTTAAGTGTGTTAGGATGTAGTTCTTAGTGTCTGTTTTACCTCTCAGTACCCCTTTCCCTGTAGTCATAAATACGTTTTTGCTTTCACGTTAAATGCCTCTCAAAGATTATTTGATCCAGCGATCCGTCGAACTGTTTGAGATAAAGAAACAGAATTTCAAACAGAAAATTTTCCCCAGCACTCTTCTCTGCGGGGCTTCCATGGGATTTCACACTATCTGCCCCACGGCTGCAACTCGGCTCCAACTTTTTTTCGTGGCAAACAGAAACCAGTTTTTAGAGGATCTTGCTTGCTGCGCGAAAGAGGCGGAGTGAGTTGCAGCCCCGGGGCAAATAGTGTGAAATCCAACAGAAGTCTCACGGAGAAGATGATGATATTGGATTTATATCCCCCCCTCCACTCTGAATTTCAGAGTCTCAGAGCGGCTTACAATCTCCTTTCCCTTCCTCCCCCACAACAGACACCCTGTGAGGTAGATGAAGATATTGGATTTATATCCCGCCCTCCACTCCCAAGAGTCTCAGAGCGGCTTACAATCTCCTTTCCCTTCCTCCCCCACAACAGACACCCTGTGAGATGGGTGGGGCTGAGAGGGCTCTCACAGCAGCTGCCCTTTCAAGGGCAACTCCTACGAGAGCTATAGCTGACCCAAGGCCATGCTAGCAGGTGCAAGTGGAGGAGTGGGGAATCAAACCCGGTTCTCCCAGAGAAGAGTCCACATGCTTAACCACTACACCAATCTGGAGGCGAGTGGGAGCGGCATAAGACTAGTGGGAAATCGGTCTGGGCTAGTCTGGGTTATCCATGTCAGTGATTAAAAGCCCTACAAGTAGAAAAATAACACAGACCCTGTTGCTCTGGATATCTGCTTGCAGGGACGTGTGTATGTGTGTAGAAAAGAGCTGAAGTCCCGTAAAAAGGTAAAGGTAGCCCCCTGTGCAAGCACCAGTCGTTTCCAACTCTGGGGTGATGTTGCTTTCACTACATTTTCACGGCAGACTTTTTATGGGGCGGTTTGCCATTGCCTTCCCCAGTCATCTACGCTTTCCCCCCCAGCAAGCTGGGTGCTCCTTTGACCGACCTCGGAAGGATGGAAGGCTGAGTCAACCTGGAGCCGGCTACCTGAACCAGCTTCCGCCGGGATTGAACTCAGGTCGTGAGCAGAGGGCTTCGACTGCAGTACTGCAGCTTTACCACTCTGTGCCACATTACAGACTACCAACGTTTGGGGAGGGGGAGGAGCTTTCGTGAGTCATGGCGCACTTCTTCAGATATGTGTGCATTTAACGGATGAGGAGTTAAATTGATTCTAGTCTTCACCCACAAGATCCAAAAGCCGTCTTCTAACCTCAGGGCATCCATGAAATCATTTTGTGTTGATCTCAAGAAAACATCGATGTGTAGATCTCAAGTTTCAGGACTCACACCCAGGGACTGCAGGGTGCTTAACCATTACCCCTGGTTGTATTGGAAAAAGTCCAGAAAAGGGCAACTAGAATGATTCAAGGTTTGGAACACTTTCCCTATGAAGAAAGGTTAAAACGCTTGGGGCTCTTTAGCTTGGAGAAACCTCGACTGCGGGGTGACATGATAGAGGTTTACAAGATAATGCATGGGATGGAGAAAGTAGAGAAAGAAGTTCTTTTCTCCCTTTCTCACAATACAAGAACTTGGAGGCGTTCAATGAAATTGCTGAGCAGTCGGGTTAGAACGGATAAAAGGAAGTCCTTAAGAACATAAGAGAAGCCATGTTGGATCAGGCCAATGGCCCATCCAGTCCAACACTCTGTGTCACACAGTGGCAAAAAATTTTATACATACACACACCCTGTGGCTAATAGCCACTGATGGACCTCTGCTCCATATTTTTATCTAAACCCCTCTTGAAGGTGGCTATGCTTGTGGCCGCCACCACCTCCTGTGGCAGTGAATTCCACATGTTAATCACCCTTTGGGTGAAGAAGGACTTCCTTTTATCCGTTTTAACCTGGCTGCTCAGCAATTTCATCGAATGCCCACGAGTTCTTGTATTGTGAGAAAGGGAGGAAAGGACTTCTTGCTCTACTTTCTCCATCCCTTCTTCACCCAAAGGGTGATTAACTGATTCACTGCCACAGGCGGTGGTGGCGGCTACAAGCATAGCCAGCTTCAAGAGGGGATTGGATAAAAATATGGAGCAGAGGTCCATCAGTGGCTATTAGCCACAGTGTGTGTGTGTGTGTGTATATTGGCCACTGTGTGACCCAGAATGTTGAACTGGATGGGCCATTGGCCTGATCCAACATGGTTTCTCTTATGTTCTTATGTAAGAAAACCCCAAAGAGGCCTGAGAACCTTCGCCCTCATTATACGTGCAACCCAGATTCCTCCCAGAAGCCAACCCCTTGCCTTTCAGGTACAGAACACCAAACACTACTTGTCTAGGACAAAAGGAGGACTTTTTGGCTGAGAAAAAGAGACACCAAAACGGGGAGGAGGAGAAGACAGCAGATTTATACCCCGCCCTTCTCTCTGAATCAGAGACTCAGAGAGGCTCACAATCTCCTTTATCTTCTTCCACCACAACAGACACCCTGTGAGGCGGGTGGGGCTGAGAGAGCTCTGACAGAAGCTGCCCTTTCAAGGACAACTCCTGCGAGAGCTACAGCTGACCCAAGGCCATGCCAGCAGGTGCAAGTGGAGGAGTGGGGAATCAAACCCGGTTCTCCCAGATAAGAGTCCGCACACTTCACCACGATACCAAACTGGCTCATGATAAGAGGTTTATAAAATTATGTACAAGGTGAAGAGAGTTGACAGGGAGAACTTTTTCTCCCTCTCCCAAATATTAGAACCCTTGCTGGTCTTTTCTTTGTAAAAAACCTGATTTAATTTGAATACTAGAACTCAAGGGCATCCCATGAAACAGAAGGGCTGTACGTAAGAACATAAGAGAAGCCATGTTGGATCAGGCCAGTGGCCCATCCAGTCCAACACTGTGTCACACATTATATGTGTAGATTCAGCACAGACAAAAGGAAATATGTTACACAGCAAGCCATAAAAATGTGGAATTTGCTGCCAGAGGATGTTGTGATGGTCACAGGATAGTTTCAAAAGGGGATGAGACAGATTCATGGAGGAGAGGCCCAACAGTGGCTATCACCCATGATGATTAAAGGGAACCTCCACGTTCAGAAGCATTAATCCTCTAGATCCCAGAGCCAGGAGGCCGCATCAGGGGAAGGCCTCGGCCTCTCTGCCCTCTTCTTGGCCCTCCAATAGAACTGGGTGGCCACTGTGTGAGACAGGAGACTGGACTAGATGGACCCTCCCTGGTCTGACCCAGCAAGGCTCTTCTGATGTTCTTCTCAGGGGAAGGCCTCGGCTTCTCTGCTCTGTTGTTAGCCCTCCAAAGGAATTGGCTGGCCACTGTGTGAGACAGGAGGCTGGACTAGATGGACCCTCCCTGGTCTGACCCAGCAGGGCTCTTCTGAGGTTCTTCTCAAAGGAAGGCCTCGGCCTCTCTGCCCTGTTGTTGACCCTCCAGAGGAACTGGCTGGCCACTGTGTGAGACAGGAGGCTGGACTAGATGGGCCCTCCCTGGTCTGACCCAGCAGGGCTCTTCTGAGATTCTTCTCAGGGGAAGGCCTCGGCCTCTCTGCCCTGTTGTTGGCCCTCCAGAGGGACTGGCTGGCCACTGGGTGAGACAGGAGGCTGGACTAGATGGACCCTCCCTGGTCTGATCCAGCAGGGCTCTTCTGATGTTCTTCTCAGGGGAAGGCCTCGGCCTCTCTGCCCTGTTGTTGGCCCTCTAGAGGGACTGGCTGGCCACTGTGTGAGACAGGAGGCTGGACTAGATGGACCTCCCTGGTCTGATCCAGCAGGGCTCTTCTGATGTTCTTCTCAGGGGAAGGCCTCGGCCTCTCTGCCCTGTTGTTGGCCCTCTAGAGGGACTGGCTGGCCACTGTGTGAGACAGGAGGCTGGACTAGATGGACCTCCCTGGTCTGATCCAGCAGGGCTCTTCTGATGTTCTTCTCAGGGGAAGGCCTCGGCCTCTCTGCCCTGTTGTTGGCCCTCCAGAGGGACTGGCTGGCCACTGGGTGAGACAGGAGCCTCCCTGGTCTGATTCTGCAGGGCTCTATTCAGAGCCCTGCCATTCCAGCTCCTTCTTTTTCCCATTTCGCCACCCCAGGCAGCATGGGGGCCTAGATATGCCCCCAGATACTTCAGCAAGACACTCCCCCTCTCTCTGCACGGATTTTAAGCCCAGAGCTCTCTGTGGTGGCCAAGTTTGATTATGAGTGCCCTCAATAAGGAGATGTAGAATAAAGTATGCCTCTGATAAGAGGACACTTCAGTCTTTTGAGAAAGAATGAGCATAGAATGGAATATATTAGATATTAGCTCTCAAGTACAAAGCCATTTGTGATCTTGGAGCCTCGTATCCGTGAGCCTACCCCTCCCACTCTGCACAGCCATGACAGCTTTGCTCATCCGAGCTGGGCCTTCTGCTGCTGCCAACCGGTAAATGGGCAAAATCAATATCTGCCCGAACCTGGGCCTTCTCCGCTGTGGCCCCCACCTCATGGAACAGTCTGCCTGTGGAGGTGAGGAAGGCATCCACAGTTTCCACAAATGATGTAAAATCTGAATTATTCAAGAGGGCTTTTCTAAGCAGGCAATAGGACCGCACTGCCCAAAATGATTCACAAAGGTACTTGGGAAAAGTATTAGGGACCGCGGTCTCTCCTATCGGGTATGGCTTGCTGAAACTAGAGTCACCCTATGGACTTCTGCATCATTTAACGTGTCAGGTTCAGTTCTGTTTCCAGACCACTTGTTGGTTTTACAACCGTAATGCTCTTGCATTGTCTGCCAGACGCCCCATCCTGTCGACTGTAACGACTCGGTCTGCGTAATCCACCTTGTGTCCGAGTGAGAAAGGCCGACCATAAATAACGTAAATCAAACAAACAGTAAATAGAATGCTTAGTCAAACAGAACCTATATTTAAGGAACAGGGGGTTCCCCCATTGAAAAAGCGTATTAAATTAATTTTGAGATTAAATTAGTTTGGGGACGATCTCTTGAACAACGTCCTGGTCTCATGCAACCAACTGAACACAGGTGAGCTGGGCTTCCCAAGCAGTTTCCAAAGCCTTCCGATTTGAGGGTGGGTGCAGAGTTCCTTGACTTCCTCTTTTCATAGCATAATGCATCTTTTAAAACTGTGCATGCGTGAACACACAGACGCCCCACACTCAATCTGCAATTCCAAACATGTCTAGAGAACCCCCCAAGATGGCTATCAAGAGGCTTTTACTTGCCCCGGCTCGGCTTTGACTTGTGCTGCCCCCTCCGTGGATGTAAAACAGTGCATGGAAAGCAGAACCCTGGAAAATGTATTGCCAACTTGGGAGGAAGCCCAAATAACGATACGCCCACCCCAACACACACTCCGAAGAGACACACATACACACAAGCGGAGGGTTAGATTTCATGCCTCTCCAAAAAATGTATGCGAATCGGAACTGGTTCTATGTCCCTTCGGAGTCGTTCACGAGTGTGTCAGGTGCCCGAACAGAGGACAACAATTCCCAACATTCCCCCATGCGGCAGGAAGGAGGGACGAGGAGGGCCTACTGTGGAAATTGGGTGTTCTCCTGACACTGAAATGCTTGTGTGTGATCAAGCGCACACCTGTATGCATGTGCATGAAATGAGCATAATGCTGGTTTGAACACACAAGTTTTCAATCAAATGTTTTGTGTGCAAGGAAGGGTAAGCCAGTGATTTTTTTAACTCCCCCCCTTTATTTTTGTGAACCAGGGAGAAGCCCCTGCTTTTGAAAGATTGCTATGTCCTCCTCGTTCACTGTCGAACTCAAGCACACAGGAGAGGGTCAAAGACATGTTTCCTGAAAATGCACAAACTCCCTACAACGATGTTCCAGGGAAAACTAAGTGGCAGCGGGTTGGATCCTGCAGGGCTCTCCAGTGGCACAAAGGGTAAAGCACCAAAGACAGTCGCATGCACCGAGTTGTCTCCAGCCTCATTACTGCGAGGCCCAATCCAGCAGGGAGGTGCCCCCTGCACATCTCACTGAAATGAATGGCGGCTCTCACAGGACAACTTCCACTGGGTTGTGTCTCGCAGATCCAATCTGTCTCTCGCTCTTTGCCTTGCATCTTTTGGGATAAATTTTGGAGGAAGTATAGAAAGCTGAAAGAGCATCTCTTGCTTGCCCCTCCCGCATAACCATCCATCTTGCCTCCCATTTCTGCATCAGCACCCCGGTGCTGTTAATATTCCTCAGCTCTTACTCCCCTCTGCACTGCATCATCCTCTATATCGAGAGCTATCAAGGGGTCACTATGAAATGATCACTACAACCGAGGGCCTACAGTAATACCCCAGAAGGGTTACGGCCGATATTTTGACAACCCCGAGAACTGTGACTGCTTATGGGCTTCTAGTACCACAACTGAGACCCCTCCCCATTTATATTCCCTTCCCCCCCCCCAAAAAAAAAACCCCTCCAGGCTGCTTTGAGCTAATCCTGGCATGTGACACAGAGAACCACATCCAGAAATGTACCGAGTGTTTAATTTCTGGAACGAGGGGTTTCTACCCTTCCACACATCCACACACACACACACCCTGGGACACAATCACACTCTCAGGTGGAAAGTTTCCCTGAAATCAGAGCTGCTGGGCGATGATGGGCCTCACTTCTTCTCAGGGCTGTCCTCACAGGAGCGGGCCACAGCGATGCGGTTAAACTTCTCGAAGATAGCCTCTGCCGATAGCTTGGGTAGACCCTGGTCAAGGGGGCACTCATCCACCAGGCTGTTCATAGGTGTAGGGGGTAAGAGGGTGTCTTCATCCCCCAAGAGGTCGTCCCCCAAGCGCTGGGATTTGGGGGGATCCTTCCGGCTTGCTGCACCTCTCTCTGGAGGGCAGCTATCGGCTCTGCCAGGGGACGCCTCTGCAGACTCAGCTCTGGTCTTGCGGCACGGCTGCATGGTGCCACGGTGGCCCCAATCCCTCAGGAAGTCTTTGACGATGGGAAGGACTTTCTTCCGAGAGGCAGTGGCGTCACCCTGAGTGTAGGCGCGGATAGTCGGGTGTGGGCTCTCCAGCAGAGACAGACCGAGAGAGGGGTTGTTAGAATCCTCCAAGTTTTGGCACACCTATGAGGAAACAAGATTTTAAAATATATATATATATATATATATATCTCCAGGGTGTCAGTGTTGCCAGTGTGTTTTAGGGCAGGAAAGAACATATTCCCTTTTCCTCGGTGTGCTATGAGAGTCAAAACTCAGCTTCCCCTGCAGTTCTACGGGGTTCTTATCCGAAAGAGAGTTAAGAGCACGAGAAAGGTCCATCTAGACCAGCATCCTGCATCCAACAGCGGGAAGAGAAGGAGATTAGATTTATACCCTACCCTTCATTCGGAGTCACAGAACATCTTATGATCTCCTTCCCTTCCTCTGCCCTCAACAGACACCCTGTGAGGTAGGTGGAACTGAGAGCAACTCCATGTGGCGAAGGAATGGGGAATCAAACCCCGTTCTCCCAGATTAGAGCTCTTAACCACTGCACCAAACTGGGTCTCAGATAGCCAGTTTGGTGTAGTGGTTAAGTGCGTGGACTCTTATCTGGGAGAACCAGGTTTGATTCCCCACTCCTCCATTTGCAGCTGCTGGAATGGCCTTGGGTCAGCCATAGCTCTGGCAAAGGTTGTCCTTGAAAGAGCAGCTGCTGTGAGAGCCCCCTCCAGCCACCTCTCCCACCCACCTCACAGGGTGTCTGTTGTGGGGGGAGAAGGTAAAGGAGATTGTAAGCCACTCTGAGACTCTGCCCTTGAAAGCGCAGCTTCTGGGAGAGCTCTCTCAGCCCACCCACCTCACAGGGTGTCTGTTGTGGAGGGAGAAGATAAAGGAGATTGTGAGCCGCTCTGAGTCTCTGATTCAGAGAGAAGGACGGGGTATAAATCTGCAATTCTTCTTCTTCATAAGCAGGCCATGAAAGCCGCAATCAGTCCATTTTCTCACAACAACCTTGTGTGGGAGGCCGGGCTGAGTGACAGGCCCAAGTCAGCCGGTGAGCTTCCAGGGCAGAAGTGGGGATTCAAACCCCAGTCGCCCAGGGCCCTAGGACTTCACTCTGTCTACTACACCGCCTCCCCTGCTCAAGATATCTTATCCCTGATGACCGCTGGGGACCCGCAACTGACAAATCCATTCTTAAAAAATGGATATTTGACTCTGATGCCCAATTAGATCATACTTGAATATTAAAATCCAAAACAGCACCACAGTACAAATGGATTAAACTGGAACACACAAGATCTCCAGGCTTAGTTAACATTTCTAATTGTGTTCTTAGAGCGAACTTCACCTCCTTACGATTCCAGTCGATGCCAACAGCGGTCATGGAAGGTCGTTTTAACCGAACTCCCGTGGCCCAACATTCCTGCATTTGTGGTTCTCATGCAATTGAGGACTTACCTCCCTATTTACTTTTCTGGTTGCTCTATTCCAGTCCAAGGGCCAAATTTTTAGATGAAATTCTGTCAGGCCTAAGCGCTTATTCAGGTGAGGAAAAAATAGTATTTCTTTTATCTGATATCGATGCTTATATCTCCCAGAAAGTTTCAGTCTTTGCCCTTGCCATGTGAAGGGATAACTTTTAGAGTTATGTCTACATCTTTATTGTTATTGCCATTGTATTGCATCTGTTGTTACACCTTACACCAGGGTGGCCAAAGCAGATCTTTCACACACATTGTGTGGCTCTGGAAGCACCCACTGGCCGGTTGGCCAGCTTGGAGAATGCATTTAAAGTTAAAAGTTGCTTTCTTTCTACCTCTACCGCCCCCATCTATTTGCTTTCCTTCTTCTCTCCCTCTCTTCTTCTCTGTCTTGCGGCTCTCAGACATCTGACGTTCACGCCCTGCGGCTCTCAGACATCTGACGTTCACGCCCAGCGGCTCTCAGACATCTGACGTTCACGCCCTGCGGCTCTCAGACATCTGACGTTCACGCCCTGCGGCTCTCAGACATCTGACGTTCCCGCCCTGCGGCTCTCAGACATCTGACGTTCACACCCTGCGGCTCTCAGACATCTGACGTTCACGCCCTGCGGCTCTCAGACATCTGACGTTCACGCATTGCGGCTCTCAGACATCTGACGTTCATGCCTAGCGGCTCTCAGACATCTGACGTTCACGCCTAGCGGCTCTCAGACATCTGACGTTCGTGCCTTGCGGCTCTCAGACATCTGACGTTCGTGCCTTGCGGCTCTCAGACATCTGACGTTCGTGCCTTGCGGCTCTCAGACAACTGGCATTTATTCTATGTGGCTCTTAGTTGAAGCAAGTTTGTATGTTTTAACTTCTAGTTTACTTTCCTTTCTCTTGAGATTTTTGTAGATTTGTAACAGCCAATGGCTAATTGCAATAAATTAACTGAACACCACTACTACTGAGATACACTGCCCCTGCAGGTGGAGGCTCCATCTGTCAAGACAGACAGCAAAAGAAAATTCACATGAGGTCAGCACAGAGCAGGAGATGGAGAACTGGGCAGGGGTGGGGGAGAGGTGGGTTCGAGTCTCCTATCGGGCACAGACAAACACTGGGTGCCCTTGGGCATCTCAACCCCGTCAGCTGTAAATTGCCGGAGCTATAAATTGCCGGAGTAAGTGGTGAGTGGCATCCCAGGCCTAACAGGGAGGGCCAAAGGGAGCATACAAGCTCTCTGTAAATTAAGAGTTGTTCGCAAACGGTAAATAGGAGAAGGAGGAGGAGGAGAAAGAGGAAAAGCATCAATCATTCACAGCCCAAAATAGCTCTGGTTCTGAAACCCCCGTGCCCAGCTGGGCACAAAACTCACCATCCTTTGGAGGGGAAAGAAACCAAAACGGAAAAAACAAGCAAACCAGCCGGAGTTCTAAACCTCACGGCTACAAAGACAGGCTTGTAAATGTGAAGGCATGGGGGGGGGGGGGTGTTGAACTCACAGTAGAGAGGACCAGATTTGAATTCAAGAGCAGCCCTGCTACAATGCCTGCCTCCTCCAGCATCCCCATTCAAACCAGACACCCTCGACACACCCCTGTGAGACGGCCAGCCAACCCTGTTGCTTAGAATCATAGAGCTGGAAGGGACCTCCAGGGTCATCTAGTCCAACCCCCTGCACAATGCAGGAAACTCACAAATAGAAAAAGGTCAAGGTAGTCCCCTGCGCAAGCACCAGTCGTTTCCGACTCTGGGGTGACGTTGCTTTCACGTTTTCACGGCGGACTTTTTACGGGGTGGTTTGCCATTGCCTTCCGCAGTCCTCTACGCTTTCCCCCCAGCAAGCTGGGGACTCATTTGACCGACCTGGGAAGGACGGAAGGCTGAGTCAACCTCGAGCCGGCTACCTGAAACCAGCTTCCGCCGGAATCGAACTCGGGTCATGAGCAGAGAGTTATCACAAATACCTCCCTCAAAATTCATAGGATCCTCATTGCTGCTAGATGGCCATCTAACTTTTGTTTAAAAACCTCCAAAGAAGGAGAGCCCACCACCTCCCGAGGAGGAAGCCTGTTCCACTGAGGAACCGCTCTGAGAAAACGTTCTTCCTATCGTTGAGCCAGAAATTCTTCCAATTTAATTCTAACCTGTTGGTTCTGGTCCAACCTCCTGGGGCCACAGAAAACAATTCCACACCAACCTGCATTCAGAGTTAGGCTGCCCCTGAATCTGGAGGTTCCATTAAGACAGCGTGCCTAACGGCTAGGCCACAAGGTGGGGGGGCATAAACACCCCCACGGGCCTAGATGACACTGAACAAATTATGCAAACAAATCGGCCTTATTTTTTTCGGGGCGCACCGGTCAGATTCAGAGAGCCAGTTTGGTGTAGTGGTTAAGTGCGCGGACTCTCATCTGGGAGAACCAGGTTTGATTCCCCACTCCTCCCCTTGCAGCTGCCGGAATGGCCTTGGGTCAGCCACAGCTCTCACAGGAGTTGTCCTCGAAATGGCAGCTTCTGGGAGAGCCCCACCTACCTCACAGGGCGTCTGTTGTTGTGGGGAAAGGTAAAGGAGATTGTGTCTGCTCTGAGACTCTGAGATTCAGAGTACAGGGCAGGATATAAATCCGATATCTTCTTCAGAGGGGCACAAAATTACACCCCTCTCTGTGTTTTAAAAACGTAAGCTATTCTCCGCCCTATTGGGATGGATCTGGCGACCGGCTGCGCTTTCCTTTGGCGCATGAAGTTCTCCATTGCAGGCTCTGGGGGAAGCTCTGCCATTTGTAGAGCAAACCCACAGCACCCAACCTAAAACCTTTCCCCCGCAAATCCTGCCCCAATGCCACTCCATGCCATAAACACACCCAGCGACTGGCAGCGGTAACGCCACCCTTGCCCAACCTGTGCTACCCACCTGGCCGGGAGACGAGCCTGCACCCAGTCCTGGGGTCTGGCGAAAGAGGGTCCCCCTTTGCCCGATTCAGCTCAGCAGTTTCTCCTGTCTTTTTTTTAGCCTTCTGAGAGACGGAAGTCAGCTGAGGACAGTGGAAGGAGGCACGTGCCAGGCCCAGCCCGGCCTGAACGGTGACTCACGGCCCCTCTCGGGGGGCTTGGAGTGTCTGCCATGGCGTGGAGCTCCGGGAAGGAACCGGGACGAGCTGCGGACAAGCCGAGCTGTGGGACGGATCCGGAGAAATGGAAGGAAAGGGGGGGGGGGGGAAATGTGACGGAATGTCTGCAAGCCGGCTTCTGCGATGGACAGGGAAGCAGTCGGTTTGGCTGGGCTCGAAGCATCGTTGGGGAGGGACGGCTGAGCACTGGGGTGGGGAAAGGGAGGTTAAAAAAAGAAGTGGGGGGAACAAACCATGTAGGAGTCCTGGTTTTCTTTGCAGGAAAGCCTTTTTTATTGCAGTCGCACACTGTCTCGACATTTCCAGTGAGTTATCTGCCACAATCCCAAGATCCCTCTCTTTGATACCCTGCCCTTCACTTGGAGTTTACAATCACCTTCCCATCCTGAGAGAGGGGCTGAGAGAGCCCTGAGAAAACTGTGACTGACCCCACTGGCTGCATGAGGGAGGGAAGGAAAATACATTGGAGGGAGAGGTGGAAAGTAAGCAACTTTAACTTTAAATGCATTCTCCAAGCTGCTGGCTGACATGGCTTGGAGAAGTGATTTAAGTAAGAAGATGAAGATATTGGATTAATATCCCGCCCTCCACTCCGAAGAGTCTCAGAGCGGCTTACAATCTCCCCCCCCTTCCTCCCCCACAACAGACACCCTATGAGGTAGACGAAGATATTAGATTTATATCCCACCCTCCACTCCAAAGAGTCTCAGAGTGGCTCACAATCTCCTTTCCCTTCCTCCCCCACAACAGACACCCTGTGAGGTGGGTGGGGCCAAGAGGGCTCTCCCAGCAGCTGCCCTTTCAAGGACAGCTCCTTCAAGAGCTCTGGCTGACCCAAGGCCATGCTAGCAGCTGCAGGTGGAGGAGTGGGGAATCAAACCCGGTTCTCCCAGATAAGAGTCCGCACACTTACCCACTACACCAAACTGGCTCTTAAGGAGACAAACGTCTTCTCCAAGCCAGCCAATGGGGGCAGTGGGGGCTTTGAGAGCCGCACAATACGTGTGAAAGAGCCACATGTGGCTCTCGAGCTGCAGTTTGGTCACCCCAGTCCTAGCTTCTGTTGAGGATCCCGACCCGTGCTGCCCCTAGAGATCGAAAGCGGGTGCAACGGCCGGCGGCAGCTCTGGTTGTGCCGCTGCCACCGGCTGAGAGAGTCCTGTGAAAGGCCCGATGCCAAAGGGTTCCCTTCCCAGGAGCCAAAACAAATGACCTCATTGATATTCGCCGCGAGGGGGCAGAGAGGACCAATCCACAATAGCAGGGCACTCCGAAGCCAGGGAGGAGGAAGCCAGGAGGGCTGCCAACGGGATGTCTTTTCTGACATTCTCCCCTTTTCCTGGAAAGCCCCCGGGGGGGGGGGATGCGGCCACCCACAGCGGCGCCATGTTGACGATCCTTTGTCAGCGGCCCCGGTCATGAATGGGAATGCTGCTCAGTCCCAAAGTGCTTTCTGGATTGCGGGGTGGGGAGGTCCCCGAGCTTTTGGAGCCTGTGGGTGCCGCAGGTGGAAGAAGAAAAAGAGGAGGAGGAAGAGGAGGAAGAAGAGGAAAAAGAAGAGGAGGAGGAAGAGGAAGAAGAAGAGGAGAAGGAGGAAGAGGAAGAAGAGGAAGAAGAGGAGAAGGAAGAAGAAGAGGAGGAAGAAAAGGAGAGGGAGGAAGAAGAGGAGGAGGAAGAAGAAGAGAAGGAGGAGAAAGAAGAAAAGGAGGAGGAGGAGGAGGAAGAAGAGGAGGAGGAGGAGGAAGAGGAAGAAGAAGAGGAGGGGGAGGAAGAGGAGGAGGAAGAAGAAGAGGAAGAAGATGATGATATTGGATTTATAACCCGTTCTAGACTCTGAATCTCAAGAAGAAGATCTAAGAAGAAGATGATGATGATATTGGATTTATAACCCATCCTAGACTCTGAATCTCAAGAAGATCGAAGAAGAAGAAAAAGAAGATGATGATGATGATATTGGATTTATATCCCGCCCTGTACTCTGAATATCAGAGTGCTCACAATCTCCTCTACCTTCCTCCCAACAACAGGCACCCTGTGCAGTGGGTGGGGCTGAGAGAGCTCTCCCAGAAGCTGCCCTTTGAAGGACAGCTCTGCCAGAGCTCTGGCTAACCCAAGGCCATTCCAGCAGCTGCAGGCGGAGGAGGGGGAATCAAACCCGGTTCTCCCAGATAAGAGTCCGCGCACTTAACCGCGACACCAAACTGGCTAGATGTGCCTCCTTTCGCCCATGGTCTTATTTGCAGTGTATCTACTGAGTAATTTAAACTCTGTAATAGTTTAATTTTGCAAATTGCTTTTTGCTCATTTTTGTTGTATACAGGGCTTTTTTTTGTAGCAGGAACACCTTTGCATATCAGGTCACACACCCCTGATGTAGCTCATCCTCCAAGAGCTTACAGGGCTTTTATTTCAAGTCCTACTGTAAGCTCCAGGAGGACTGGTTACATCAGGGGTGTGCGGCCTAAGATACAAAGGATTTCCTGCTGCAAAAGAAAGCCCTGGTTGTATAGATTAGTTTTCTATAATAAAGAAACATTTTGTGCTGGAAATTTAAAAACAAACAAGAAGAAGCGTGCGGACTCTTATCTGGGAGAACCAGGTTTGATTCCCCACTCCTCCACTTGCAGCTGCTGGAACGGCCTTGGGTCAGCCGTAACTCTCGCAGAGCTGTCCTTGAAAGGGCAGCTGCTGGGAGAGCTCTCTCAGCCCCACCCACCTCACAGGGTGTCTGTTGTGGGGGAAGGAGGTAAAGGAGATGGTGAGCTTCTCTGAGACTCTGATTCAGAGAGGAGGGCGGGGTATAAATGTGCAGTCTTCTTCTTCTTCTTTGCGGGGGGGGGGGGTCTCAACAAATTTTTCAGCTGTGCTGGGATGCTTATTTATTTATTTATTTATTATTTATTACTTTCCATTTATATCCCGCCCTCTCCGCAAGCGGACTCAGGGCGGCTTACAACATCATAAAAACAATCAATTCAATAAAACATATAAAACCATAATTTACTTATATCAATTTTAAAACCATTCTATAGCGCTGGGATAGAATCTGAGAGGCCCAGGTTCGAATCCCGACTTGAGCCATGGAGGTTCACTGGGTGACCTCGGCCTTCTCACACTCTCTCGGCCTAACCTACCTCAGAGGATTGTTGTGAGCATAAAATCAGGGAGAGGGGGAGGGTGTTAGCTGCCTTCTCACTGGGGAGGAAGGAGGGATGTAAATGAAGTTACACTGAAAAATGTGAAAATTTTGTCAGGCCCGGTTAGAATTTCTCCTGGCCACGAAATGCGTCTGGGGGTGTATGTCCAAATTTGACCACAAATGGATGAAGGGAACTCTCTCTCTGCCTGTGTTCGCCACTCTCTAAGAGCCTTTCCTCCACCCCAAGACCTGAAAAAGAACTCAAAACTGTGAGGAGACATAAGTCACAAAAACAGAGGAGAATTCTGCCCACCTTCTCCTCACCCCTTTCTACCGCTTTACTCTATTCTGGTAAGACCTCACCTGGAGTATCGTGTTCAGTTTTGGGCACCACATTTTAAGAAGGATCTAGACAAGCTGGAATGGGTCCAGAGGAGGGCGACGAAGATGGTGAGGGGTCTGGAGACCAAGTCCTATGAGGAAAGGCTGAAGGAGCTGGGGATGGAGAGGAGGCGGCTGAGAGGTGATAGGATCACCATCTTCAAGTCCTTGAAGGGCTGTCCTATAGAGGATGGTGTGGAATTGTTTTCTGTGGCCACAGAATGGAGGACCAGAACCAGTGGGTTGAAATTAAATCTAAAGAGTTTCCAGCTCAACATTAGGAAGAACTTCCTGACCATTAGAGCGGTTCCTCAGTGGAACAGGCTTCCTCCTTGGGAGGTGGTGGGCTCTCCTTCCTTGGAGGTATTTCAACAGAGGCTAGATGGCCATCTGACAGCAATGAGGATCCTGTGAATTTAGGGGGAGGTGTTTGTGAGTTTCCTGCATTGTGCAGGGGGTTGGACTAGATGACCCTGGAGGTCCCTTCCAGCTCTATGATTCTATAGCATTCAAATCAGGCCCTGCCAGACTCCAGGAAACAATGAAGACAAATTCACAAAATCAAGAGCCAGTGCAGTGGTTACAAGTGTGAGACTGAAACCTGGGAGACCCAGATTCGAATCTCCGCTCATGGCATGGGAGCTTGCTGGGTGGGCTTGGACCAGTCACACGCTCTCAGCTGAACCCACCTCTCACAAGATTGTTGTGAGGAGAAAACGGAGGAGAAAATGCCGTCAGCCATTTTGGGGCCTCCCATCAGGGAGAAAGGCCGGGGTATAAAGGAAAGAAATAAATAGATACGCAAGGGTTTGAGCAGGGCTTCTTTTTGTAAGAGGAACTCCTTTGCATATTAGGCTCCACCCCCCCCCCCCGGTGTAGCCAATCCTCTTGAAGCTTACAGTAGACCCTGTAAGAAGAGCCCAATAAGCTCTAGGAGGATTGGCTACATTAGGGGGTGTGGCCTAGTATGTGAAGGAGTTCCTGCTACAAAAAAAAAAAAGCCCTGGGTTCGAGAGGATGGGATTTCAGCTTGGGTCACACCAAAGTCGTGATGGGAAGGGCAAAAGCTCAGCTGGGGGCCACCACCACAAAGCCCAGGCAGCCCAAACACCAAAGGCAGAACTGAATAATTTGAAGCAGAAACTACCCAGCCAATACTGTTGCCACCTATGGGTTGGGAAACACCTAGAGATCCCAGGGGTGGAGGCTGAAGAGGGCGGGGTTTGGAGAGGGGAGGGACAATGCTATAGACTCCACTCTCCAAAGCAGCCATTTTCTCCAGGGAAACTGGTCTCTGCAGTCCGGAGATCAATTACTTATTTTTATTTTATTTTATTTATATTCCACCCTCCCCTGACGGGCTCACGGTGGCTAACCTCAATTAAAGCAACATAAAATTACCTTATTGCAGCAAAATCACGATAAATTATTAAAACATTACAAAAACAGGAGATCTCCAGGTCCCACCTGGAGGGTGGCAACCCTACCAACCAGGGGGTACATTTAACCTTCTCCATCTCATAAGCCCACTAAGCCACGGGGTCTTTTAGATGGCATGAAATTGTCTGCCCCTTTGTGATTTCTAGAACACATTTCAAAATTAAATAATCAACTAATAATCAAAATATATATTTAATATTTATATACTAACGCATATATATTAATATATATTAAAAATACATTTAATAATCAAAATTAAATAATCGAGGTGGTGGGCTCTCCTTCCTTGGAGGTTTTTCAACAGAGGCTGGATGGCCACCATACAGCAATGAGGATCCTGTGAATTTAGGGGGAGGTCTTTGTGAGTCTCCTGCATTGTACAGGGGTTGGACTAGATGACCCTGGAGGTCCCTTCCAACACTGATTCTATGATTCTTCAGGAGGTGGTGGGCTCTTCTTCCTTGGAAGTTTTTAAACAGAGCCTAGATGGTCACCTAACAGCAATGAAGATCCTGTGAATTTAGGGGGAGGTGTCTGTGAGTTTCCTGCATTGTGCAGGGGGTTGGATTAGATGACCCTTCCAACTCTAGGATTCTACGAGTCTATGATTCTATGACTACAGCTAATTAAGAATATTTTTTTGTTGCGCGGCCTTTTCTTGCCAAGGCACAATAACAACGCTGCACCCTTGTGCCTAGTAAGAATATATTTATTTTTTTTAAAAAAAGAACTGCAAAGCTAAAAATTTATTATCTCTGCCCCCTCCCCAGTGCACAGAAAGATCATTTTATGCTGCAAGAGTCCGTAACTGTGACATAAAAACCACGCAGAAGCCCAACCCTTCCGAATTCCAAGCCGGTTTGGGCTTAGTTTATTTTTCGGTATATTTTTTGTTTGTTTGCGTCTTTCTTCCGGAAAGCCAACTCTGGAAAAACTGTGGATTTTTCAAAGTGCTAAATTGTACTCCAAATAATATAGAGCACGGTGATCCCGGAAGAGATTCGGACGAGGTGGATATTGTGAGCAGTTGCGGCCCCCTCCCGCACGCCATAACCCCCCCACTCAAACTTTCCCTCTGCTTCTCACAGGTGGGACCTCGCTCTCCATAAGAGGTCTCATTCAACCTCCTTAAAAGCCCCTGTGGTCTCCAAGACCTTCAGCCTATGTAATCTGACGTTAAAGCTCTCTGGAAAACCCTGAGGACTGGAAACTTGATAGTTTTTAAATGACATAAAGGGGGCCTTTCTAGAAACCTGCCATGCTTTTAGGAAACGCAAGTTAAAAGTGTCTAGATTTCTAGACACGCCCCGTTGAGAAAAAAGAGGAATCGTACATGCACGAGAGAGAGAGAGAGAAAGAGAGAATTAATGTATCCATTAACAGCTAGATTTGACTCCACAAGCATCTTAGAGGCCAACGCAATTTTCCCCGGGTCTGCGCTTTCGGGAGCCGAAGCTCCTTTGGCCAGATAACAAAAAGACACATTGCGGGGAAAGAACCCACTGGGGATTGCAAGCAAAAGGAAGAAAAAAAACAGGACACGGAGAAAGAACAGGCTCTGCAAACGTCTCTGCTGGTTTCTATTCTCAGCCCAGCAGGAAAGGGAAACAAGGAATCGTGTTCACAGGCGGTGAGAAAAAGACCGAGCTGGGGAGGGGGACGCCAATGAGCCAAAGATGCCACTCACCTGCCACCCCTGGGGCCGGCTGGAGACCCTCTCCCATCATCTGTACACAGCTGCTATGTCCTCCGCTTGCCACCCACCCCCTTCTTCCGCTCCTTCGCCTGGCTGGCTGCGATCGCCGAAACCTTTGACCGTGGTTAATGAATGACGAGCGAGCGAGCCAGAGAGCGTCTTGGGGGGAGAAGGGAGTGTGGCGAAGGGCGGAGGGGTGGGGGGGGGGCTGCCTGCGTGAGCATCGCCCTCGTCGCCTGGTGCTCTGGAAGGCAACAGAGCTGGATGGAGGGATGCAACGCTCCTATCCCAGGCCCCGCCGGTGATCTCTCGAAGAGGCCAAAGGGGTGCAGGACCCAATCTTCCAGAAGATGCGGAGGAGAGTTGCCGAAGGGCAGAGAAAGAGGGATCCCTCAATGAAGTTATCCTAACAGCCGTGGTGACCGAGGGGAAATTCCACATTCAGAGGCACTAAGAATTTGAATCCCAGAGCCAGGAGGCAACATAAAGAGGTCTCAGCCTCTCTGCCCTGTTGTTGTCCCTCCAGAGGAACTGGCTGGCCCCTGTGTGAGACAGGAGGCTGGACTAGATGGACCCTCCCTGGTCTGATCCAGCAGGGCTCTTCTGATGCTCTTCTCAGGGGAAGGCCTCAGCCTCTCTGCCCTGTTGTTGGCCCTCCAGAGGAACTGGTTGGCCACTGTGTGAGACAGGAGGCTGGACTAGATGGACCCTCCCTGGTCTGACCCAGCAGGGCTCTTGTGATGTTCTTCTCAGGGGAAGGCCTCAGCCTCTCTGCCCTGTTGTTGCCCCTCCAGAGGAACTGGTTGACCACTGTGTGGGACAGGAGGCTGGACTAGATGGACCCTCACTGGTCTGACCCAGCAGGGCTCTTCTGATGCTCTTCTCAGGGGAAGGCCTTGGCCTCTCTGCCCTGCTGTTGGCCCTCCAGAGGAACTGGCTGGCCACTGTGTGAGACAGGAGGCTGGACAAATGGACCCTCCCTGGTCTGGTCCAGCAGGGCTCTTCTGATGTTCTTCTCAGGGGAAGGCCTCGGCCTCTCTGCCCTGTTGTTGGCCCTCCAGAGGAACTGGCTGGCCACTGTGTGAGACAGGAGGCTGGACTAGATGGACCCTCCCTGGTCTGATCCAGCAGGGCTCTTCTGATGCTCTTCTCAGGGGAAGCCCTCAGCCTCTCTGCCCTGTTGTTGGCCCTCCAGAGGAACTGGCTGGCCACTGTGTGAGACAGGAGGCTGGACTAGATGGACCCTCCCTGGTCTGACCCAGCAGAGCTCTTCTGATGCTCTTCTCAAGGGAAGGCCTCGGCCTTTCTGCCCTGTTGTTCGTCCTCCAGAGGAACTGGTTGGCCACTGTGTGAGACAGAAGGCTGGACTAGATGGGCCCTCACTGGTCTGATCCCGGGCCAAACTGGCCTGGAGAAAATTGGCTTCCTTCTGCATGCGACACAGATACTCTACCCCTAAGCCACGGCCCCTCCAAAGAAGAACAGCACCTGTATAAAAGCACACCTGTCCAAGACTTATGATAGCAGTAGAATTTACACTGTGTCCAGGGGATTGACTACAGGTCGACTGGGGTTCCTCGAAGAATCATAAGAGTTGGAAAGAACCTCCAGGACCATCTAGTCCAACCCTCTGCACCATTCAGGAAATTCACAAATTTGTTGTTGTTCAGTTGCACAGTCGAGTCAGACTCTTTGTGACCCCCTGGACCAAGTCACGCCAGGCCCTCCTGTCTTACACCATCCTCCGAAGTCTGCTCAAATCCGTGTTTGTGGCATCAGTAATGCTGTCCAGCCATCTCCTCTTTGACTGTCCCCTTCTTCTTTTGCCTTCTGTCCTTCCCAGCATCAGGGTCTTCTCCAGCGAGTGCTCCCTTCTCATTGGGTGGCCAAAGTCTTTGAGCTTCAGCTTCATCATCTGACCTTCCAGGGAACAGCCTGGGTTGATTTCCCTTAGGACTGACTGATTTGAACTTCTTGCAGTCCAAGGGACTCTCAAGAGTCTTCTCCAGGGAGTGCTCCCTTCTCATTTGGTGGCCAAAGTATTTGAGCTCCAGCTTCAGCACCTGACCTTCCAGGGAACAGTCTGGGTTGATTTCCCTTAGGACTGACTGATTTGAACTTCTTGCAGTCCAAGGGACTCTCTCAAGATTCTTCTCCAGCACCACAGCTCGAAAGCATCTATTCTTCTGCGCTCGGCCTTCCTAATGGTCCAGCTCTCACAGCTATACATCGCTACTGGGAATACCATCGCTTTGACTATATGGACTTTTGTTGTCAGGGTGATGTCTCTACTTTTATTATACTGCCCAGGTTCACCACAGCTGTCCTCCCAAGGAGCAAACGTCTTTTAATTTCACAAATACCTCCCCCAAAATTCAGAGGATCAGCCTTGCTTTCAGATGACCACCTAGCCTCTGACGAGTTTCGCACTAGAGCTTCGGTGGGGTAGGGCGGGATATAAATCTAATGAATGAAATAAAAATAAACTCTGGTTTAGCCCTGTCCCCAAAGTGACATACTACACTAGAATCAAAGAATCAGAGAAACCAACTCCACGACTCTATGACTCTGTGATTTTAGTGTAGCATGTCAGTTTGGGGCCAAGGTTAAACCAAAATTCAACCTCTAGTACACAATTGGTCAGAAGCTAGATGGCCATCTGACAGAAAGGCTGATCCTCTGGATTTAGGGGGAGGTTTTTGTGAGTTTCCTGAATTGTGCAGGGAGTTGGGCTAGATAGTCCTGGAGGTTCTAATGTTTCAAAACCTCCAAGGAAGGAGAGCCCACCACCTCCCAAGGAGGACGCCTGTTCCACTGAGGAACCGCTCTTAACAGTCATAGAATCCTAGAGTTGGAAGGGACCTCCAGGGTCATCTAGTCTAACCCCTGCACAAGGCAGGAAACTCACAAACACCTTCCCCTAAATTGACAGGATCCTCATTGCTGTCAGATGGCCGTCTAGCCTCTGTTGAAAACCCTCCAAGGAAGGAGAGCCCACCACCTCCCAAGGAGGAAGCCTGTTCCACTGAGGAACCACTCTTAACAGTCATAGAATCATAGAATTGGAAGAGACCTCCCGAGTCATCTAGTCCAACCCCCTGAACAACGCAGGGAATTCACAAATACCTCCCCCTAAATTCACAGGATCCTCATTGCTGTCAGATGGCCATCTAGCCTCTGTTGAAAAACCTCCAAGGAAGGAGAGCCCACCACCTCCCAAGAAAGCCTGTTCCACTGAGGAACTGCTCTAACAGTCAGGAAGTTAGGGTTTGTAGAATCTTTCGGGCTCAAGTGCTGTGTTCTACTGGAGAAAGTTTTTTTTCCAGAAAGGATGTTCTTCCTAACGAAAAACCTCAAGGAAGGAGAGCTCACCACCTCCCAAGGAGGAAGCCTGTTCCACTGAGGAACCGCTCTTAACAGTTATAGAATCATAGAATTGGAAGAGACCCCAGGGTCATCTAGTCCAACCCCCTCCACAACGCAGGAAATTCACAAATACCTTCCCCTAAATTCACAGCATCCTCATTGCTGTCCGATGGCCATCTAGCCTCTGTTGAAAAACCTCCAAGGAAGAAGAACCCACCACCTCCCAAGGAGGAAGCCTGTTCCACTGAGGAATTGCTCTAATGGTCAGGAAGTTCTTCCTCATGTTGAGCTGGAAACTCTTCTGATTTAATTGCAACCCATTGGTTCTGGTCCGACCTTCTGGGGCCACAGAAAGCAACTCAGCACCATCCTCTGTAACAACTTAGCGCCATCCTCTATACAAAACAGAACATCAGTCACGGAAGACTATCGTTCCAAAAGGATTCACGGGGTGTCCCTGCCCACCATAAGGTTCCAAAATGTCAGTGCGTCCTAGGAATGCTCTCAGTCACCCACCAGTTCCAGCTGGCTTGAAATCAGGAGGTGTGGCCTAATATGCAAATGAGTTCCTGCATATTACAAAAAAAAAAACCTCTGGAGAGCTAAAATCACACCAGAGCCAAGCTGAGGGGCTCTTGGAAGCAACTTAGCAACTGCCTAGAAATCTCAACAATTCCCAGGTAGATCCTTGCTGCTCCTTTACCGTGAGACTGGCGAACGGGCTTACCGCTGTCCGGAGCGCCCCTTGATGGCTGTACACAGCAAGCTGCCGGAAGGGCTCATTCCGCTCGCTGAAGGAGATGGTCATCACAACCAGTGCGTCGTAGCCTCTCTGTCGGCAGAAGGCGCACAAATCCTGTTCCACAGCCGGACGGCGCAAGAAGTCCTGAATGGAAACACGATGCATAGCCAACACACAAAAGGGAACACTCCGGTCGTCTTTGGAAACCTATTTCGGGTGCCCCCTCCCCCCCCCCCCCCGGCAAGCTGAGGCTAACTAGGTGGCAACTGAGAAAGGGCTTTTTGGTGGTGGCTTTGAAACTTTGGAACCAAGGGAGACTCATCTGTCTCCCTCTATCATTGTCTTCTGCCAGCAGGGAAAGACTTTTTGGTTCTTGTCACAAGCAGAGGACCAGGGAGGGCATCCCACTGGCTGCCACACTCTGGTACTGGTCTGTCTGGGAGGGCCCAAAGCACCTACCCGACCCCTGTCTTCCTTCTCAGCTAGCAACTCTTATCCATGATTGCAGAGATGTGAAAACCAGGCAGTATAACATTTATTGTAAGCGCTCAAGAACAAACAAGTGGGTTGTAACTTTTAGCGCAACAGTGGACACTGAAAAACAAGACAGTAAAGGTGGTACAAAGCAAAATTAAAAGCCCTGATGCAACTAACCAAGCGTTCCCTTCTTCTAATTCGAACTCACTCACCCTTCCCTGGATGAGGGAACCCTCCTGCTGCTTACTCTCCAGCCCCAGCCTTTTCTAGAGAACTCTCCGGACTGCAGCCTCTCCAGACAGAACCCTCCCTCTCTAGCTGGGCCTTTTATTCCCTTCCTTCCAGGTCCCACCCCTCTATTCTCCATTGGGCAAGCCTCCCTCTACACTTGCTGTCTACCCAATCAGAGGGACAGAAGGGATCCTGGGAAATGTAGGCCCTGTAGCTACTCTAACACAGGCTTCTCTGGCGCCTGTAGGCCTCATTAGGCCTAGGATTACAACAGTTCTGTTGGCCGTTCCCCCAGTAACTGTTATTGGTCCTTCTCTCTGTGTGTTCTGTATTTATGTTTTTACTGAATCATTTAAATATTTTATATGGACTCTAACACTCTGTTTTAATCTCTTAAATCAGGGGTTCCTGACCTTTTCAAGCCTCTAAAAGCCGTGAATGCCAGCCCCAAAATGGCTTCCACAGGAGGCAGAGCCAAACAGAATGCCTTCCGTCTTACGCTTCCAGGAAAGAAGGAATGCTTGAAGGAGGAATGGGACCACACACTGGCTAAGGAAAGCCCAGCAGAAGACCCCTTCCTTTGAATGTGGGCAGCCAATTACAAGCCCTGCCTTACCATGGCCCCGCCCACTTCCTGAAAAGCGCAGCGGGCGCCAAGAGAAAAACTGGCGGAAACGACAGTGTCCGTGGGCACTGCGTTCGAGACCTGTCTTAAATGTTTTAACATTCGTTGCCTGACCTTGTCAGGGCAGGGTGCCAAGTCCAATTCAAGAAATATCTGGGGACGTTGGGGGTGGAGCCAGGAGACATTAGGGGTGGAGCCAAGATAAAGGCTGTGACAAGCATCATTGAACTCCAAAGGGAGTTCTGGCCATAACATTTAAAGGGACGGCACACCTTTTCAATGCCTTCCTTCCATAGGAAATAATGAAGGATAGGGGCACCTTCTTTTGGAGCTCATAGAACTGGACCCCCTGGTCCAATCTTTTTGAAACTTGAGAGGTATTTTGGAGAGAGGCTGTGACGGAACCGGCCCGATTCTGCCTTCAGACCCGGTCCCGTCAGCTCCCTATTGAGTCGCCAACTCCTGGAGGGAGCTATTTCTCCTCCTGCCCCTTGGGCGCGCTGCCACCACCTGCTCAGTCCCGGGGTTCAGATTGAGAGGAACAGGACTCCCAATCCCCCTCTCCAGCTGTGAGGCCAGGCCTCAAGGTCCTCTGCCACCCTGCACTTGGGTTTCACAGAGACCTCAGCGCTTCTTTGGGGCACCCCTGGAGGATTGGCACCTTATCCGACTGCATGCCTTCCCCCTTCCCCGGGGCCCCCTTCTCAGCACAGCGTGGTCTAAAGCGGTCTGGGGATCTAGGTGGTACAGAGATTGACTGCCAGCATTTAAACAGTAAAAATATATTTATTCAAAAAGAGAAAAAGATAGGAACAGAAAAACAAAACAAAAACAGTTGCGTTTAAAAGGTTAGCACAGCACAGCACACGCACAGCAAACAGCCTGACAAACAAAATGTGTTATAAACGCGTCCTGCTGGCCCTGATCTAAACTTGCCCTGTCTTGTGAATTACTTACTTAGTCTGCCTGCCTGGGGGCCTCCCAGGCAGGAGCCTCCATTGCTCACCACATGCTCGCTCGAGCCCTGGCTTCCAACCTGGCTTCTCTTCCTGCCTAACACATGCAAGGAACAACAGCACTTCCTGCCTCTCTAGGAGATTTTCCCCCTAGCGTTGTTGGTTTGGCTCTGGAAGGGAGGGGGGGAGTGAGGGGAAGGCTACAAAGCCGGCTGAGGGATTTACTGACCCCTGCCAAATGAAGCACCACCACTGACTAAAATGGCGTTTCTCCACAGAGGCACTAGATTCTATACTGAAAAATTGGTGCCTCTATCCCAAAAAACAGCCCTCCCAGAGCCCCAGATATCCGCAGATCAATTCTCCATGATTTTCTATGGGAATAAATCTGACGACCCTGAAGCGGGGGGAGGGCCTCCAAACCGGGGGATCCCCTGCCCCCACCTGGGGATTGGCAACCCTATGTCAGGGTGGAAAGGTGTTTTAAATAAATAAAACACAAAACGCTTCCACAGCCACCCCTCGGTCGCTCGACAGAACAGCCGTTCCATCTCCGTTTGGTGGCTGAAGTTCCAAAAACTTAAGCCACAAAAAACAGGGACACGCATGTCACACCCACCTGCAAAGTCACGTACACAGAGCTAAGCGCGATGACCACGTCTTTCCCAGAGACGGCTTTCAGATCTTTCCTCAGCATCTGGTCTGTCGTGAGGCCTGAGAAGAAGAGAGACCCCAAAATCTTTCTTGGAGGAGAAGATGTGCGGGAGGGGGGGCGGGAGGACAAGCAGTGCAAGTGGAACGGTGGAGTGGAGGCCTTGCTTCGCGTGCCAAAAGTCCCCTGTTCAATCCCCAGCAGCTCCAGTTAAACAAGTTTCAGCAGCAACTGTCTACTCAGACTGGGCAAAGGAAGTTCTGGCTCTTTCCTTCCATCCCCAGGGAACCAAGAGGGGGAGGAGCCTCAGCCAAAAGAAGGAAGAGAGGCTTGGCTCAGTAGCTCTGCTGTGTGATTGAGAGAGCCAGGCAAAGCAAGATCTTCCTTCCCCCTTCCTTCCCAAGGGAGGAGCTTCAGTCAATTGAGAAAAGAGGGCTTCTCTTATGTTCTTACGTGACACAGAGTGTTGGACTGAATGGGCCACTGGCCTGATCCAACATGGCTTCTCTTATGTTCTCGTGTGACTCAGAGAGTTGAACTGGATGGGCCACGGGCCTGATCCAACATGGCTTCTCTTAAGTTCTTATGTGACACAGAGTGTTGGAATGGAGGGGCCATTGGCCTGATCCAACAGGGCTTCTCTTATGTTCTTACGTGACACAGAGTGTTGGACTGGATGGGCCACTGGCCTGATCCAACAGGGCTTCTCTTATGTTCTTATGTGACACAAAGTGTTGGACTGGAGAAGCCACTGGCCTGATCCAACATGGCTTCTCTTATGTTCTCGTGTGACACAGAGAGTTGAACTGGATGGGCCACTGGCCTGATCCAACATGGCTTCTCTTAAGTTCTTATGTGACACAGAGTGTTGGACTGGATGGGCCATTGGCCTGATCCAACAGGGCTTCTCTTATGTTCTTACGTGACACAGAGAGTTGAACTGGATGGGCCACTGACCTGATCCAACATGGCTTCTCTTATGTTCTTATGTGAACAGAGTGTTGGACTGGAGGGGCCACTGGCCTGATCCAACATGGTTTCTCTTATGTTCTTATGTGACACAAAGTGTTGGAATGGAGAAGCCATTGGCCTGATCCAACATGGCTTCTCTTATGTTCTCGTGTGACACAGAGTGTTGAACTGGATGGGCCATTCGCCTGATCCAACAGGACTTCTCTTATGTTCTTATGTACTTCAGAACAACACAGCCGACTACTTGGATCTACCTTTGCTCTCTGTCAGGCAGGAACGTACCTGAGACATCAAACTTGGCGTTCTGCAGGGCCTCGAATATGACACCTCTCGGGGGCAGATCCGGGAACTTGGATTCCAGAAGGGAAGCGAAATGGACGTCCTTGGGGGTCACTTTGCCAGCCTCGGCAGCCATGTTGACACAGTCGAGCACGATGGTGCCTGTGGAACCACAGCACAAGCATCTGAACTGGGCTCCTAAAGTTAAGCAGTGACTATCTTTTTCCAGCTGGCTCCGCCTCCAGCGGCAGCCATTTTATGGCAGCCATTTTGGTCGTTGCACCCATTACGCTGTGTTAGAATTCTAAATGTGTCCACAAGCTCAAAGAGTTTGGGTCTAATGCTTTACACTTTGTTTCAAGTGTAAACTGGAGACCCATAGAGAGGGGCCATAGATCAGTGGCAGAGCCTCTGCTTGGCATGCAGAAGGTCCCAGGTTCAATCCCTGGCATCTCCAGTTGAAAGGACCAGGCAGGAGGTGATGGGAAAGACCTCAGCCTGAGAGCCATGGAGAGGGGCTATAGCTCAGTGGCAGAGCCTCTGCTTGGCATGCAGAAGGTCCCAGGTTCCATCCCCGGCATCGCCAGTTAAAAGGACCAGGCAGGAGGTGATGGGAAAGACCTCAGCCTGAGACCCTGGAGAGCCATGGAGAGGGGCCATAGCTCAGGGGCAGAGCATCTGCTTGGCATGCAGAAGGTCCCAGGTTCAATCCCCGGCATCTCCAGTTAAAAGGACCAGGCAGGAGGTGATGGGAAAGACCTCAGCCTGAGACCCAGGAGAGCCATGGAGAGGGGCCATAGCTCAGGGGCAGAGCATCTGCTTGGCATGCAGAAGGTCCCAGGTTCAATCCCTGGCATCTCCAGTTAAAATGGACCAAGTAGGAGGTGATGGGAAAGACCTCAGTCTGAGACCCTGGAGAGCCAGTAGATATTGAGTAAATAATCCTGACCCTTTTGCATCAGTGGTCCTGTTCAGTATCAGGCAGCTTCAAGTCTTTGGCAGGTGAAAGAATCGAATCCCTATCATCTCTATTTAGAGCAGGGGTGTCAAACTCATGAGATAAATGAGATCTTGTCGGGCCGGGCCATGTTGGACTGGGCCATATATGTATCTATTCAAGATTAGATAGCAGCAATATAAGTTTTATAAAGGACACAAACACAATTAAAGATTTTAACAACTTAAAATAAAACATGCTTAAAATATTAGTACTCGTTGGTCTTAAAGGTGCTTTCTTTGTATTTCTCCCAGGGCATCCAGGGAACTGGGCAAAGGAAGCTCTGGCTCTTTCCTTCCTTCCCCAGGGGACAAGGAGGGAGAGGAGCCTCAGCCAACAGAAGAGAGGCTTGGCTCAGTAGTTCTGCTGTGCAGTTGAGACAGCCTGGCAAAGAAAGCGCTCCTTCCCCACTTTCTCCCCAAGGGAGGAGTCTCAGCCAATGGAGAAAACAGAGACTTATGTTCTTATGTGACACAGAGTGTTGGACTGCATGGGCCATTGGCCTGATCCAACATGGCTTCTCTTATGTGACACAGTGTTGGACTGGATGAGCCATTGGCCTGATCCAACATGACTTCTCTGATGTTCTTATGTGACACAGAGTGTTGGACTGGATGGACCATTGGCCTGATCCAACAGGGCTTCTCTTATGTTCTTCTGTGACACAGAGTGTTGGACTGGAGGGGCCATTGGCCTGATCCATCAGGGCTTCTCTTATGTTCTTATGTGACACAGTGTTGGACTGGATGGGCCATTGGCTTGATCCAACATGGCTTCTCTTCTGTTCTTATGTGACACAGAGTGTTGGAATGGATGGGGCCACTGGCCTGATCCAACATGGCTTCTCTTATGTTCTTATGTGACACAGAGTGTTGGAATGGATGGGCCACTGGCCTGATCCAACATGGCTTCTCTTATGTTCTTATGTGACAAAGAGTGTTGGACTGGATGGGCCACTGGCCTGATCCAACAGGGCTTCTCTTATGTTCTTCTGTGACACAGAGGGTTGGACTGGAGGGACCACTGGCCTGATCCAACATGGCTTCTCTTATGTTCTTATGTGACCCAGAGTCAAATGTTAATCACCCTTTGGGTGAAGAAGGACTTCCTTTTATCCATTTTAACCCGACTGCTCAGCAATTTCATCGAATAGCCATGAGTTCTCGTATTGTGAGAAAGGGAGAAAAGTCCTTCTGTCTCTATCTACTCTATTTCCATTAGAAAGCTACGGCAGGATTTGGACCAACATAGGTAGCTGAGTCCAAAAGAGTGCAAACCAGCTGCCTCTTTCCTGTGGGTTGCTGCTACACCTACCGTGCAGGAGGGCCGCTACGGTCTGGTCCAAAAACTCCACCGGGCCTTGAAAGATCTTCTCAGTCACCAGGGTAGCACATGACCCCACCAATTCCGACGTGACCCTGCAGGGAGGGCCCCTCTCCCGCTCCAAGGGCCGATGGTCTATCACCTCAACGACCGCCTCCTCCAGAGCCACATCCTGGCTGAGAAAAGGCAAGGGAGGCAGGCTCATGAGTTCAGTCAAAGCTGGGCCTCGAGTCCAGCTGCCCCCCTGGTGTGGAAGGCCGAGTTATTTTATTTCTGTCGATTCATAGCCCATGAATCGACAGCCTATCCCATGATGGATAGCCTATCCCATGATGGGCTCAGGGCGGCTTCCGACATCATAAAACAATCGAGCCACCAATCAAACAGAATCCAACAATTCAAACAGAATCAAACAGATTAAAATGTAGACTAACACCTCAACGGGTTCAGCCGTTTAACTCAATGTTGATTTCAGTGCGGCACGAAATGGTGCGGACACGTCAGTTGAATGCAGCTTTGACGTCAAGAATATCCGCTGCATTGGCCCGACTTAAGTAACAGCGCAGGGAGGTCAATTTGCTGGTATAATAAGGTAAGGACATCCGCCGGTCTCAGCCATAGGCTCATGAACCCGCCCCATAAGATCAGAAGAGCCCTGCTGGGTCAGACCAGGGAGGGTCCATCTAGTTCAGTCTCCTGCCTCACACAGTGGCCAGCCAGTTCCTCTGCAGGGCCAACAACAGGGCAGAGAGGCTGAGGCCTTCCCCTGAGAAGAACATCACAAGAGCCCTGCTGGGTCAGACCAGTGAGGGTCCATCTAGTCCAGCCTCCTGTCTCACGCAGAGGCCAGCCAGTTCCTCTGGAGGGCAAACAACAAGGCACAGAGGCCGAAGCCTTCCCCTGAGAAGAGCCCTGCTGGGTCAGACCAGGGAGGGTCCATCCAGTCCAGCCTCTTGTCTCACACAGTGGCCAGCCAGTTCCTCTGGAGGGCCAACAACAGGGCAGAGAGGCCGAGGCCTTCCCCTGAGAAGAACATCAGAAGAGCCCTGCTGGGTCAGACCAGGGAGGGTCCATCTAGTTCAGTCTCCTGTCTCACACAGTGGCCAACCAGTTCCCCTGGAGGTTCAACAACAGGGCAGAGAGGCTGAGGCCTTCCCCTGAGAAGAACATCAGAAGAGCCCTGCTGGGTCAGACCAGGGAGGGTCCATCTAGTTCAGTCTCCTGCCTCACACAGTGGCCAGCCAGTTCCTCTGCAGGGCCAACAACAGGGCAGAGAGGCTGAGGCCTTCCCCTGAGAAGAACATCAGAAGAGCCCTGCTGGGTCAGACCAGGGAGGGTCCATCTAGTTCAGTCTCCTGTCTCACACAGTGGCCAACCAGTTCCCCTGGAGGTTCAACAACAGGGCAGAGAGGCTGAGGCCTTCCCCTGAGAAGAACATCAGAAGAGCCCTGCTGGGTCAGACCAGGGAGGGTCCATCTAGTCCAGCCTCCTGTCTCACACAGGGGCCAGCCAGTTCCTCTGGAAGGCCAACAACAGGGCAGAGAGGCCGAGGTCTTCCCCTGAGAAGAACATCAGAAGAGCCCTGCTGGGTCAGACCAGGTAGGGTCCATCTAGTTCAGTCTCCTGCCTCACACAGTGGCCAGCCAGTTCCTCTGCAGGGCCAACAACAGGGCAGAGAGGCTGAGGCCTTCCCCTGAGAAGAACATCAGAAGAGCCCTGCTGGGTCAGACCAGGGAGGGTCCATCTAGTTCAGTCTCCTGCCTCACACAGTGGCCAGCCAGTGCCTCTGGAGGGCCAACAACAGGGCAGAGAGGCCAAGGCCTTCCCCTGAGAAGAACCTCAGAAGAGCCCTGCTGGGTCAGACCAGGGAGGGTCCATCTAGTCCAGCCTTCTGTCTCACACAGTGGCCACCCAGTTCCTCTGGAGGGCCAACAACAGGGCAGAGAGGGCCGAGGCCTTCCCCTGAGAAGAACATCAGAAGAGCCCTGCTGGGTCAGACCAATGTGGGTCCATCTAGTCCAGCCTCCTGTCTCACACAGGGACCACCCAGTTCCTCTGGAGGGCCAACAACAGGGCAGAGAGGCTGAGGCCTTCCCCTGAGAAGAGCATCAGAAGAGCCCTGCTGGGTCAGACCAGGGAGGGTCCATCTAGTCCAGCCTCCTGTCTCACACAGTGGCCAGCCAGTTCCTCTGGAGGGCCTACAAAAGGGCAGAGAGGCCAAGGCCTTCCTCTGAGAAGAACCTCAGAAGAGCCCTGCTGGGTCAGAGCAGGGAGGGTCCATCTAGTTCAGTCTCCTGCCTCACACAGTGGCCAGCCAGTGCCTCTGGAGGGCCAACAACAGGGCAGAGAGGCCGAGGCCTTCCCCTGAGAAGAGCATCAGAAGAGCCCTGCTGGGGTCAGACCAGGGAGGGTCCATCTAGTCCAGCCTTCTGTCTCACACAGTGGCCAGCCAGCCAGTTCCTCTGGAGGGCCAACCACAGGGCAGAGAGGCCGAGGCCTTCCCCTGAGAAAAACCTCAGAAGAGCCCTGCTGGGTCAGACCATGGAGGGTCCATCCAATCCAGCCTCCTGTCTCACACAGTGGCCAGCCAGTTCCTCTGGAGGGCCAACAACAGGGCAGAGAGGCTGAGGCCTTCCCCTGAGAAGAACATCAGAAGAGCCCTGCTGGGTCAGACTAGGGAAGGTCTATTTAGTCCAGCCTCCTGTCTCACACAGGGGCCAGCCAGTTCCTCTGGAGGGCCATCAACAGGGCAGAGAGGCCGAGGCCTTCCTCTGAGAAGAATATTAGAAGAGCCCTGCTGGGTCAAACC